>NW_008784641.1:0-241 GCF_000715545.1 Opisthorchis viverrini
TATCAATCAGCTAGTAGCTGTACTTTTCGCAAAGTCTTACACTCCCTTTTGTGACGTCAAATTTTGTCCACCTCTAGGTTGACCCCACCCCGAATAAGATGGGGAAATCAATGCTGTTTACGGCACATGTTCATTAGACAAGCGTAACACGCCAACATAGTTTGCGTTACTCGATGCATACAAAATCCCCCTACGCTCCACCAAAACCTTTCCCCTGATCAATTGATTGCTAATTCGCTGG
>NW_008784642.1:0-241 GCF_000715545.1 Opisthorchis viverrini
CTTGCGGTCGGCGACCAATAGTCCATGATCCGAAGAGGTGAAATTTACTACCCATAGGAATAGGTATGTTTTCTTTCGCATCAGCTTCAAGGAGAGGTACTGTCAGCAAAAGAACGTCATAGTTCGCCCAGGGTGATTCAACTGCTCGATGTAAGCTCATAGAGGTGATCATGTTGGAAGAATATGTATCTCCGGCGCACAATATAATAATTTCTCTGCCACATTGAGGAATGGCAGTAGG
>NW_008784643.1:0-241 GCF_000715545.1 Opisthorchis viverrini
TGGTGGTAGGTACAGGCAACTTTGGCAGACAGAAGGGGGGTTTATAGTCGGTCCCTGTTAATTTTGCAAACCCACATACTCAGAAAGTCACCGGATCTGGCACGCGTGAAATAACACTACACATTTACATACTAAATGAACATCCGTTTCGTCTGTATCCCTTTTGACTTGCCGATAGTCCTGTCGGATGACAGCCTGTCAATCTAGCTTATGCCTGCGGAAAACCGGGCGCGGATTCAAA
>NW_008784644.1:0-241 GCF_000715545.1 Opisthorchis viverrini
TCCGATTAGTTTCAGCATTCACATCACACTACTTCCAAATGGTATTCCAGCGCGGTCTCGTAACATAATAATATGTGCATTAATTCCTCGCTCAGTCTTTCTTCATGCTACGCCGTGTGTTCATTGCATAATAAACGGGCTTATGTGAGTGACTTAACGAGCTCCGCTGCGTTGGTTCCAGTTCCCAAGTTTCTGCAATAAAAACGTATTTCAGAAAACTGTGGATTCTATGTAGTGCTGT
>NW_008784645.1:0-241 GCF_000715545.1 Opisthorchis viverrini
GTGTGCCGCCCGATGTACTCAACCCAGTACGCTGAAAAATACGGATCTGTCTTCAAACGAGCCTGATCGCACTGAGGGTGAGCGGCTAACCTCCGATAAGAGTAGCAGTTGAATCAGGGCGCAGCAGGTGATTAGAACATCTGCAGGCTTTAAACGAAACCGATGGCGGACGGCACAGTAATGGACGACCAACACGCCGGTCTCACCCACTCAGTTGACGAGAAATTAAATGACACACAAA
>NW_008784646.1:0-241 GCF_000715545.1 Opisthorchis viverrini
GATGATGCTGATGAAGATGACCGTGAAAATGTGTATGACGGTGATAATGGTGAAGATGAGGAAGGGAACGACGATCGCTTTAGTTATGATGATGGTGGTGCAGGCGGAATGCAGAAATGCACCGAATTCCTGGAGTAACAGTGTGTACTACTGAAGAAACATGCCATCATTGTCTGATTTAATGTCAAGCCCTGGTTCCTGCATCTGATTGAAGTTTGGTACAGAAATTCATGAACCACTT
>NW_008784647.1:0-241 GCF_000715545.1 Opisthorchis viverrini
AAAAAAACAGCTTTACCATACCTTTGGTTTTTGTTTTTGGCACACTCAGTACACCTGCCAGGTGGAATTTCGAATTAAAAACCTCCTGCGAAGAACCGCTGAGATGGTGTTTGTTAACCATCGCCCAGGGACTTGCGCATCAGGCTACATCATGCGTTGTATTGGTGTGGGGCTTTAAGCTTTGGGATGTTCGACCAGCGGGGCTGGGAAGCCTTTAGGTGTTCGACAACCGTTGTCTCAG
>NW_008784648.1:0-241 GCF_000715545.1 Opisthorchis viverrini
ATCAATCAATCCACAATTTGTGAGGGAAAACTGCGTGACCAATTGTATAAAGCGGACCTTCCAATAAACTTCACCCCATACAAGAATGACCCCTGAACTGAGGCCACGATAGTCTTTGACATGGCACAAAATAACAAAGTTTGTTTTCGAGGTGGCACGTAGCCCAGAAGATTAATAACTATCGTACAATCTATCAACGTTGCAATTTTATCCCATGTCGTCCATAACAAGAGACACAACA
>NW_008784649.1:0-241 GCF_000715545.1 Opisthorchis viverrini
CCACTCTACGTTTGTATTGTTATCCTCAGAACTTTCGACAAATTACAAGTTGAATTCGATTTCTACGAAAGTAAAAATGTCACATGTAAATCCAATTAGTTGTGGCAATTACGGTTTTTCAGGTATTCTTCTACTTTGGTGTCGAATCAAAGAATGGGGAATGAACGCTTACAAGAGTCTGGAGTTCACGTCATATTTAGCGGGATAGAGATCTGTGACAAAGAGTCGACCTGATAAGTTG
>NW_008784650.1:0-241 GCF_000715545.1 Opisthorchis viverrini
GATTCAGTTGAGTCTTTTGTCAAAACCAAATTCGTATGCATATGAGAGTATATGTCAAAATCTGTACAATCTGGGCTCGGGTAGGACGGGAACTTGGGAAATATGCCAAGCTGATGAGCGTCAGGAGAGGCAAAACCGGTTGTGGACTGTCAAAGGCGTTTCAGAAACCTTCCGAATAGTGTGCGTCGCCAAAGAAACAGTGTTCTCCACCTATGAGATTAGGCTTGACTGATCTCATTCA
>NW_008784651.1:0-241 GCF_000715545.1 Opisthorchis viverrini
TTTTTTACATTGAAATCTTTATTTTAAGCAATATGCATATCTACTACTTACAAAATTGTAACTTTATATTTCATAGTTAGAGTAGCCTATTGAAGTTGGAGTGGTGCACTCTGTGACTTTCTCAAGTGCCTCGATAAAAGTCATAAGCGTGAGTTAATGAAACCAATATGGAGTGGTCATTATAGGCCCTACCTGTTAAAGGGTATCGTATGGTATACTTGGGGGTGCACCATAGCACTAC
>NW_008784652.1:0-241 GCF_000715545.1 Opisthorchis viverrini
GAAACATCCTTACACTGTTTCTTGGCTTTCTGACATGGATTGGCTTCCGTTAACGGACAAAATCTAAGTTGGCATCTGAACCACCCAGTTGAATAAAAGCACACATTAGTAAACCATAACAAGTTCTTTGGAAGAAAAGGCTCAAAAGTTGTTTTCGTTGTCTTAGTTAACGTTAAGGTCACTTCAAGATATCGATCTGGTAAATCGTTTGTCATTCACTTGGCTGCATATCAGCCGAGCG
>NW_008784653.1:0-241 GCF_000715545.1 Opisthorchis viverrini
ATCCCGAAAGGCGAACAGCACTAACAGCGCCCAAAATTTTCGTAATAACCTTCATTTCCTTCTATTACGTCAAGTTCTGTCTACCTATAGGTTCCCAACAGTCCGAATCAGGCACGGAAAACAGGGCTCGTCTCGGCAGGCGGTAACTTGGCATGCGCAACACAGCCTAGCCACTTAGCTTGCAGTGCTGGATGCTTTCTTTGAGGAAAGTGCCGTTTGTTTCACCAAAGGTCCGTCATCT
>NW_008784654.1:0-241 GCF_000715545.1 Opisthorchis viverrini
GTGAGACGCAACTGAGCTTTTGGATGAACTGTTGAGTATAATTATATCCCGGTAAGACAGGCGATCACGTGTTCCTTAAGAAAATTACCGTGTCATGCGCTCATCATGCTCCGCTGAACAACGTCATGCGAAAGAATGCCCAACCAAACCAAAACCGCAGAGTTTCAGCCCGAAGCGTGTGTTTTCGGGATTGAAACCAGCGGCCATTGACAATGTCCGCCAACAGATCGCCTTTGTACAG
>NW_008784655.1:0-241 GCF_000715545.1 Opisthorchis viverrini
TGTCCGCCAGTATTCATCCATCGGTTTTACTTAACCCAAGATTTTGTAAGCTAGTAAGCAAAATTAGGTTAGATAAATGGGTCACTCTATTGTTTTTTTCCTGTGTGACAAATCTCCATGGCGTTTATTCAGTCAATAGCTCTTGTTCTCCTGCTCTCCGCGGTACGCTTTCTACGATATTCCGGTCAGGCTTCGGTTCACCCGCTGAACAAACTCGGCGATTATTTGCTGTCCGGGGGGG
>NW_008784656.1:0-241 GCF_000715545.1 Opisthorchis viverrini
AGATCCTTTCCCAATTGCCAATCGATCAATGGACGGTTTGAATGCATTTTGCGTTTTCCAGAAATTCATGTGGCACATCAAACGCGCTTCGTATACAAGAGCTTGCCCATAGTAATGGACTAACTTAGGCCAGTTAGATTTCCACTAACTCAACATGCTTTTAACTGTAGTTTTCTCCTGTGTTCCTCAGTTCCTCTATTCCACAGGTTGCGTCTTTGTTCGTCTGAGAACTCGTTACTCC
>NW_008784657.1:0-241 GCF_000715545.1 Opisthorchis viverrini
TAACTACTGATATAAAACAAGGTAGTTTAGAATGTAACTTACTTTGAAAAGTCGGCATGCAAGGTGATCGAAAGGCGAACGAATCTCCTGGGTGTTTGTGACGTGCGTTGCCAAACAAAGTAAAAATCAGATGAAGCTTGTTTTCCATTGCATAAAACCACAAAGAATTAGTAGCCTTTTGTGCTTGCCTAGTGAGCTGTCCATGCGTCACCTTGTTCTGCTTACGTGCACCCGATCTGGA
>NW_008784658.1:0-241 GCF_000715545.1 Opisthorchis viverrini
ATGTTTTAGCTGCAATATTCTAACGGCTGGTTCGTTACACCTCGTTTTCCCTCAGCTATCCAAAGTTCGCAGCTCAGCACAAACAACGATAAGCATTGCTACTGACCAACAACGATGAGGGAATCCAGTACTTCCTAAAGCGTCAACAAGTACCACCTGAACAAATTGTTCGGCTGTAGCTCCCTCACCGGACCTAGCTGCCATGCCACACAAGGCAGGCACTGGGGCTAGGATACCGCCA
>NW_008784659.1:0-241 GCF_000715545.1 Opisthorchis viverrini
CAACAACCTTAGCATTCACTAACCGGGTAGGAAACCGTAGTCTTTAGTTACCTGCACGTTGGATAGTCGTTATACGGCTGCGGGCGACTGACGACAGTGCTGATACTATACTATACTGTGCAAACAGTAGTTTTGGTGTTATCCATGGCGAGGTCTGCGGCTTACGACTGTCTTCCGGATAATAAACAACAACGTTGAAGGGTTGGAAAAAATGGCATCTCGCCAAAGGTAGTAACCAGTT
>NW_008784660.1:0-241 GCF_000715545.1 Opisthorchis viverrini
TCTATGCATGCAAGTGATAATAGTCATGAAATATGGAAGCTAAAGGCGAGTAAAGTCCAGAAGGTCGAACGCCGTATACCAGAGCGCTCGAACAGCATCCGGATTAGCCAGGTCGATAGCCGACTTTACGACCAATCCATCACGAAGTATCTGAACCGGACAGCGCCTTAGTAGAATAGAAATCACGGGACAGGAGTGTATGAATGAAGTGGGGGATTCGGAAGGGTTCTCCCTCTCTATT
>NW_008784661.1:0-241 GCF_000715545.1 Opisthorchis viverrini
AATTCCGTACAAAAGGAAGGCACTATTTGTTAACGCTAATGTAATTTGCAAATGAGCAGACATATTTCGTTAATCCGTAATATCATTTTTTCGACTACGCTTGGGACTTTGAATGGTCTTTCGACGAAAATTCCGTTATGACATAAACCCTTTTTGGAACGAGCACACTGGAAAAATGCATAAACTGGGGTAGAATTTCAGAAGTAGATTAGAATCACAGTTGAACAGAGTAGAATAAACA
>NW_008784662.1:0-241 GCF_000715545.1 Opisthorchis viverrini
AAAGCCTGAAAAATCGGGTTAAATTCGTTGTCATTAGTGTCACAAAGCCAAGCCAAACTACTCCTTGCTAAAACATGCGTTACTTTCTTAGGTCAATGAATTTATTAGCAGTGCCTGACCACTGGTAACGGGAGGTTTCGAGTCGAACGCAATAAAATGGAAGATTTCATCTAATTCCAGGGAAGGCAGATGACTGGGTTCCACGACACTCAAATCATGTTCAGCATCATCATCATCATCA
>NW_008784663.1:0-241 GCF_000715545.1 Opisthorchis viverrini
ACCTTGCGTGCTAATTCCAGGGTGCGTCATCAAGTAGACACTGTTTTCTCTCTTAAAACAATTCCAAAGACCTTCCGACGCCTTAGGTCTGATAGCATTTGCATTATATGTGTCTGTCCCGGGCTAACGAAACAATTACCGTGAGTGCCGTTCACATACAGATGACACTAAACAAACCCATGACCCTTTCTTCTGTCTGACGGCGAAAAAACACATCAGGATAATGGAGTTGCTGACCAGA
>NW_008784664.1:0-241 GCF_000715545.1 Opisthorchis viverrini
TAGATCTGCGTAAACGAGGATAATGTCAGGCATGGGATTAAGATAATCCCATCCCGTTTAGACCTGTCAGTCCGGTTGAGGTGTAGGCTGAGCGTGGAAGGAAGTGTTCACTTTGGAATGGATTAGATGCTTGGCTACAGGCGATGCAGCTGAGGACCTGCCGGAGAATTTTCAGTTGCCCAAGAATCAATTAATCTCACGTGGGTTTTGCTGTTGATGCGACTCAAATTGTTTGCTCGAT
>NW_008784665.1:0-241 GCF_000715545.1 Opisthorchis viverrini
TTTTTTATAAAGTGAAATCAAATGGCCGGGAGGTCTTCAAACCAGATTTCACAAACGCATCGACGAAAACTTCATACCGTTGAGAGGTTGGTGTTCACGTATCATTTATATATCCAATAAACCGGACAAGTTAGAGACCGAATGCTGATCGCTTTTTGATAACCGCATGTTTCGTCGGCATAGTCACAGCAGAATAGCCCTGTGGCTATATGGGAGAATAGTCCAGACATTGCAACAACTA
>NW_008784666.1:0-241 GCF_000715545.1 Opisthorchis viverrini
GAACGCTCCGCGACACAGGGAACAGATGCTAGTTCTGGATGTGAATTACGTGGGGCAAAGTTGAATCGTTTTGAACTTTCCCGGTACACCTTAAATCCACAGTAGACACAGGGGAAAATGAACACTACAGAAATACTTCGGGCGCTGTTGTGCACATCAAATAGTGTGGCTGCCGAAAATCATGGTGAGTTAATCTCGCTTTACCAGAAAATCACACAATGTAACCATGGCAACTAGGCTA
>NW_008784667.1:0-241 GCF_000715545.1 Opisthorchis viverrini
CGGAGGTTCCAGCTACCCGAGGGGCCAATCAACATATGATCAGCTCATGTCCGATGTCCGGAGTTTAATTGCGGCCAGATCAAACATATTCATTGCTTCCGCTCGTTGGTCTCACTGAGCCCGAGTAGAAGTGCGACTTCTCAGAGTAGCGTGTTGCGAATATGGATTCCAAAAGTCTCGCAACCACCCACAAGTAGAGCTGAATGATTGCAGATACACTGAGTGATCAGTGATGACGATT
>NW_008784668.1:0-241 GCF_000715545.1 Opisthorchis viverrini
GATGATGATGATGGTGGTGTAAATATCAGAATCCAGCAATTGGAGTTCGACACAAGCTGTGTGTGCAACAGCTTGGCCACCCCGGTTTTCCACAATCACTCAGACTACCTCAGCTTCTACGAACCGATATGCATGCAGTTTAGTGAAACATTCGAATATAGATGGAACCGCTGTCCGATTCTGCTGGATGCATGGTTCTTTCCAGTATCTTTCTTATATCACAAAGCATATAGCCATTTGG
>NW_008784669.1:0-241 GCF_000715545.1 Opisthorchis viverrini
AGTTACTCCAGTTTATGAAGCGTTGTAAACATTTTGGAAGTTGTATAAGTTCTTATTATGGTTTGACAGGTGAGATTAATTCACGATTCTCTGAAGTCAAGTGGCATATTCCTGAGTCTCAATGAATGTGTGTATTAAGCTGCAGTATGTCTGGTATGTGACCTCATGGGGTAGCGGAAGTGAGAGGTCTTCATGCCTTTGATAACGATTGTCTCAGAACCATAGTCTGCCACCGGCGAGT
>NW_008784670.1:0-241 GCF_000715545.1 Opisthorchis viverrini
TTTAGGTCGCCCGAACAGCAGGTTAGTTTCGTTAGGGCATTGGGTGCTTAAGCCCGATCACCGCCTACAGCAAATTTCTTCCCTCTCCAAACTCCCAAGAAGGCAACATATGCTCACTGTGGGCTAAATTCGCTCACCGGACGATTTTCGCTAAGTGCGGACTGAATGCAAAAATGGAGGCATTACGTTCGGACTTCCCCGAACCCGGTGCCAAGCTTGGGCAACCTGGCAGTATTCCAGC
>NW_008784671.1:0-241 GCF_000715545.1 Opisthorchis viverrini
GTAGTTATATTCAAGGCCTGTGTTGTGTTTCATGCATACCAATTCATGGTGAACTTGCAGAATGTCGTTATTTCATTCAATGAATCTTGTGTTAGGTTGCAACTAGTGTAAACACGACAACTATGAGAAGTCACGAAAATTGGTTATATATGTCGTGGTCTAAGAAAATGTAGTTAGGCCCGAGGCAACAAGAGGGCCTCCGAATGGCGAATTAAACCCTCTATAACCGACTGTACTTGAA
>NW_008784672.1:0-241 GCF_000715545.1 Opisthorchis viverrini
ATCGCCAAGCATCCCATCGTTAACAGAATGGGCAAACTTAATATTAAAACATTATCACAACTCTTTCGCTTTTATCTGGGAACCTAGTTGTATAATGAATCTGGCCATGGGGTGTAATTCAGCAGATGCTGTAGCCATGTAGTAAGTTACTCACAGCTACTTATTGGCCTACAAGACATGGCAATGCAACCGCAACCTCTCGAGTTCTCATGGTCCGGAGTAACCTAGAGGTTGAGCTAGT
>NW_008784673.1:0-241 GCF_000715545.1 Opisthorchis viverrini
CCTGGTCCAATCCGATCACCAAGTCAACATCAATCCGATGTTTGCTCAAACGATTTCCCAAAGCATTCGGTTTGGCGCGGGTGCCACTGATGTGCATCAGTCAACCGACTTGCAACTTTCTGGACCAGTTACGCTTCGGTTTCAGGCCGTTCAGTATAGGTTGACATCCGATTGGTCCACTTCTAACGTCCACTTCTAACGTCTCGGGAGGGAACGACAATTCTGTATTCTGATGCGTAAC
>NW_008784674.1:0-241 GCF_000715545.1 Opisthorchis viverrini
CCACTAACCCCTCACCGCCCAACTCTCATCGGTGGCAGTTCTCGAGACTTTGCAACAAGACTCCAGCGCTACAGCGACCACTGCCCTTCGAGCTTGAATTCGTCCCACCACACTGGATCTCACGTGCGCACCAACCATTCCATCAACGGAAATAAGACAGACCTGAAGAGCTAATCGGATTGCTTTTGTCTGCGCTGAAGAACAAGCTGGACGTGCGAAACTCAGCCGAGTCCCAGCTCCT
>NW_008784675.1:0-241 GCF_000715545.1 Opisthorchis viverrini
TTAGTCGGTGACCACGGCAAACGAGAACCGACGGAGTCGGCACCGTACCCTCCACTTATTGTCGACGATGCAGCTCCCTAACTGCTTGATGAATCCTGTAAAACGGGAACTAGCCGAATAGGCTGCCGCATTAAGTGTGCCATCCCTGTTTTCCCAAAATCCAGACGTATATTGACTTGTCCGTTGGCGGTGCATCAAAATAGGGAACACCGGACGTGCTGGATACCGTGCGGCTTCAGGT
>NW_008784676.1:0-241 GCF_000715545.1 Opisthorchis viverrini
CAGTATTTATCCTACCACACTGGAATTTATCACCACAGTCAATAAATGATGCAACCTTGCCACGCCAGTATTATCGATCGTACATGGAAGAAACCTCGATCCGTTTTTGCACCTCATGCATGTTCTGTGGTTCAACCAATGAGGATGTCGAACACAGCCATTCGATCGTCATCGAACATTGTTCAGTCACAAGGCACTGAAAAGTAATCAGATTCCCGTAAGCATTCGAACAGAAAATAGA
>NW_008784677.1:0-241 GCF_000715545.1 Opisthorchis viverrini
GCCTATGGAGAATTGTCACCCCGTTCTGCCTGATGTTTTCTCTCTGGTTTATTCCTGAACGTGGGTTAACGTTTCTAGAGCTTTCCTGCTTTCTCCCCCTAGTATTTCCGGACACAGGCTATTACGGGCCACAACCCCATTAACTGATCAAATTCGGGGCGCCGATGTGGTCGGCTGTATGGAAGCAGCATGAGCTATCAACAGCAGCAGCTGGTCCACCCCCGCTCACATACTTTGGCCG
>NW_008784678.1:0-241 GCF_000715545.1 Opisthorchis viverrini
CAAGATCGACCGACCCAAATTTGTACAAGCCCGAGGGGACATTTGACCATTCACAACTGCACATTTCTGAATATTTTGAAACTTCTTTAATGTGGCGGTTGATGCCTACGATTTAATAATAACCACAATTCAGAAATGGATAAACCGGTTTTTCCTGTAGTGAAGCAAATCCGTTTGACTGACTTTTGAGTGTTTTACTCGAAATGATTACGTACTTACGAGAATACTAGACACGCATTTC
>NW_008784679.1:0-241 GCF_000715545.1 Opisthorchis viverrini
TTTTTTTTTACTTCGGCGAGAATAAACGCCCAGACACTCAACGAGCAAGACATCATCATGCTTGATGGTCGTCAAACTACCATCTTTATGAATCATCCTCTTTATGAATCTATAAAATACTCAATAATGAGGAAAAATGAGATCACGTGAGCACTTTAGGAGGATCGGTTCATTGTACTAGTTTCGACTCAGTCTTTATTGCAATACATTTCAACATAGACCGATTTGTTTTCTATCAAGC
>NW_008784680.1:0-241 GCF_000715545.1 Opisthorchis viverrini
ATCATGGAAGCGAATGATTCACCACGCATAAGAAAGACTTAGGATACTTCATTTCGAGCACAGGTTTGTACTAATTAGTACGAATGCTTTCAAACGAGGAGGAAGCTGTGTTCACACAACCCTAACCAACAAGCTCCAGCGTGCACGAGAAAAGGTGGCCAATATGCTAAACAGTGGGGAAGATTGTCAGCGAGGCACACCGAATGTCAAGCGGATATTGGGTCCGCGGTTAAAACTGGTA
>NW_008784681.1:0-241 GCF_000715545.1 Opisthorchis viverrini
GCTCAGTTCGTGATCGTTGTTCCATTGAAGGGGGATATTTTCGCATCTGTTTCAGATACTTCCTTGCGCCAGTTGTGGATTGCCTTTCCGTCTTTAGTCTTCACTCGATATTTAGTTCTCAACTGCGGTTCCAATCAGCTGTTTCCGTGACGGCAACCATATCCCATCGCGTTATTTTGACAGGCTGGTCAAACCGAGTAACCGAAGTACTCAAATCTCGATTCTGTTTGCTTGCGGGTCC
>NW_008784682.1:0-241 GCF_000715545.1 Opisthorchis viverrini
AAAGCCTGTGCATTTCATTTGAAATAGGCGTCACAATGAAAAATAGTGGGACACGTGATAGTCTCAGAACCGTCTTAAAACAAGCGCATTGGGTTTCTAAATCTCTAATGCTCGTTCAGACAATGTGGTTACAATTTGATTGCGCGAATACTACTGATACCGACTGGCTGCCGCGTAGTTCAGTGTCTCCAGGCAAGCGTGCGTTTCCTGAGAAGTGAACAGCACCAATGGCACCTGGACT
>NW_008784683.1:0-241 GCF_000715545.1 Opisthorchis viverrini
TCACAGATTGTTCACCACCTGACTGTCACCCGTGTTGACTGTTTCGACAGACATACAACCGTGGATCTTGTTATCTTCCCTCATACTGTGATTCTTCCCCTAAAGAAGAGATCCTGCACAGCCTACACAAAATGCTAGATACTAGGCTTCTGAGGACAAACCCAATTGGTCTTGGTAGACTGTTTAGTTCTGTTTAGCTATCGGTTGATTTTCTCTCAACCTTGAAGAGCAAACCACACAG
>NW_008784684.1:0-241 GCF_000715545.1 Opisthorchis viverrini
AGCTTCCAGCGAGGTAGATTTATTTACACGGAAAGGTGTAAAAAAATTTGTGCTGACGAGCTTTCATGACCGAAATCCGAGATCAAAGACAGTACCAGCTTTTTGTGATTTTGACAGGGTTTTCACGGAATCACGCAGGCACTTAGCGTACGGCCACGGAGCACCGATCAGTAGTGGCTAACCAGCGGTGTTTGTAATCAGGACCGGGAATATTCCGTAAATCTCGAGAGACATAAATGGG
>NW_008784685.1:0-241 GCF_000715545.1 Opisthorchis viverrini
TGAAACACCCGTACAGTTACGTAGAAAACCGAATTCACTAGGGGTATCTATATTATGGCATGAAGCATAAGCTGTTGTGGAAACGTGTGTTGGCACCCTAAACTGTCAGCAAGTCAGATTACTGTTAGAAAACTTTGAAGTTTCCGTACGAATGAATTTACCTCACATTATTACTGCCTTGAAATGCAGATGGTTCGGTTCAGGGTCCTCCAATACTGTAGATCTAGGTAGACGCACACAC
>NW_008784686.1:0-241 GCF_000715545.1 Opisthorchis viverrini
GCAGATAAGAACGCGGGTACATCCGTTGTCGATTGTGATGCAATAAAACGCAGGAGAATACAGTATTATCGCTTTGACACCCTCAATGTAATGAACGTGTGAAACAGGTCGTTCATCCACTTGGTCGCCATGATAAAAGTCGGGATAATTCCATTGAGGACCAACTACTCTGCAAAAGCCAGCTGGAATTGGTCAAAAAGTGACTTGACCAGGGGGCAAAGGAAGCATCAAAACCCGAAGG
>NW_008784687.1:0-241 GCF_000715545.1 Opisthorchis viverrini
TTGTGCATCCAAACTATCACCTTCAGTGCGTGGCTACCCAGTTTCCGAACTCACTGAACAAACCATCGCTTTCAAGGCTTGGCTGTATGTTCCACAGTCTCCCGAATTCCGATGATCGTAAGTAACTATAGCAGCTGAAACCGATGCACCCTTGGTACATGGTTTATAGCTGGCAAACTGTAATTGAATTGAAAATGTTGGATCTGTGCAAACGTAAGACACTCCGAAGCGCACTTCGGTT
>NW_008784688.1:0-241 GCF_000715545.1 Opisthorchis viverrini
TGGATGCTGTCTGGACACCCTCCAGCATAACTCGTTGAATTTCCAAGGTACGCCACCCATCGTACTACCATTAGGTTCATTCTTTTCTCCAAGGCAACCCACAGAATCACCCACCACCAACAGTTATGTAAAGTTCACTTTCCCGGTTAAAACTAGGAATGTCTCCAGTTTGCCCACTCACATTGCAACCTGATGATTTGGTCAGAACTTGCGGTGTATTCTAAGCTGGTCTCAATCTGAA
>NW_008784689.1:0-241 GCF_000715545.1 Opisthorchis viverrini
TGTTTACGTGGCTACCACCTCCGTTACGGACCGTGCTTACTCAATTTAACACACCAGGCCAAGCTGTATTCATGTTCATGGAAGTATCCAATACGAAGAGGCACCCCTCTCTTCACACCGCAAAAATACATGAATATACAACTCGAACCGTCACCCACACACAAGTACTCACAGAACAGGAAGTCAACTGAGCTACACAAATTTCCACATCTGACTACGGAACACGCTAACAGCTGAAGTG
>NW_008784690.1:0-241 GCF_000715545.1 Opisthorchis viverrini
CAATCTCAGCGCAAACGAAGTCGCAAAAGTTCAGGTGTATTTTCTTGTGTGATGTGGACTAACAAAGTGAACGGTGCACAATGAAATCGGTTCGCTTGATGATGAGCGGTGAGCCTGGTGCGACGACGACCTAGTATTGGGACATCCGTTCTTTAAATCAGTTGGATAACGGCTTCTTTTCGCTTGTCTTCTTATGATTTTGAGAAAATGACTTTTTATAAGCCCGTAGGGAGCTATCAGA
>NW_008784691.1:0-241 GCF_000715545.1 Opisthorchis viverrini
GTTTCCAACAACCTTATGTTCTACTTGAATCCAAATCTGGCAGATTTCGACAAATGCACTGATTCGCATATAAACTTGGTTACCACGGGTGGCTCGTCTGAATATCATACCAAGTGATGCATAAGGCAGCTTTTGTGCAACATATTCACTTGGGAAATGCCGCAAACGATGGATTCAGGTGAGTGTCCTGTAAAAATCAAATTGATATGCAGAAGTTCGTGCAGTTTGGGTTCAAGTAGAA
>NW_008784692.1:0-241 GCF_000715545.1 Opisthorchis viverrini
CTGGCAACGGAGTACGAAAACATTAACCAGTAAACTCAATCGGATGGAAAACTGCCGCCTCCCCGGATGGTAACTCTGGGACTTAAATCACCAGTGGTTAGTGACATTGGCGAAAACTGCCCGATCGCGCAATCAGTGCTGCCCATGCATCAAAGCTATCGCCTCCAATGCGTATCTACCCAATTTCGGAAGGCCTTTAAAGCTTGGTTGTATATCCCCCTTTCCCGTTTTCCGGTGATCG
>NW_008784693.1:0-241 GCF_000715545.1 Opisthorchis viverrini
TTCGTGGAAAAAACAAATGCACATATTTTGGCGAAAGACTGAGCTTTTTCGCAGAAAACCTCCGTTGATTTTCCCGCTCAGTTGGCTGTTCTAGCGGATGAATGAATGAAATAGTGATAAAATTAGTAGACAGATAAAAACCGTAATGGATTTTGAGATTAACCAAAAGCTAACTAAAATCATATGCCAAATGCGACATCTACAAGATATGATAAACATGGAAAACTGAAATCGGGTTCGC
>NW_008784694.1:0-241 GCF_000715545.1 Opisthorchis viverrini
AAGTTCCGTAGGATCAACCGTGGTAGGTTTCAATGAGTTTTCGAGGCACAAGGACGACTCATGGTGAGATCTCATTCATGGACTGCTGTGAGCAACAGCTCAATACAAAGCTGGTCATTACAGAACCGCATTACATAATCCAAACGAGGTTTCCTGTGATGGAATGCTACTAGCATTCAGGGCGAGACTGACCGTGGAGTGTTGAAGAGGTTAAGCAACATACATGACCAGTGTGTTGCGT
>NW_008784695.1:0-241 GCF_000715545.1 Opisthorchis viverrini
CATCGTCATGGATGTGACAACCCACCATAGGACAATCAAGCCAAAATATGGTGTTCATTAGTTCAACATCTTGTAAAGTATTTTCTGCCATAACCCGTTATCGCTAGGGCGTCTGATCGAAGCTGGAAATTGTTGTAGAAAGTCGGAATTGTAAACATTCCAACGTGTTATGGAATAAGCATATGGATATAACAAGATTGAAAACAGGTGGTTGAAGCTGCCTGAGTTCAGTTCAGTTCAG
>NW_008784696.1:0-241 GCF_000715545.1 Opisthorchis viverrini
GGCGGCGAACGTGAAAGGCTGCCAGATGAACTGACTGACGGGCTTTGAAGGATGATTTCGAGGTGCCCTTGGTCTTGGCGGTCGAGTCAACCGTAGATAGTTCAGTGGTTAAGGCTACAGCTTACGGGCCGGAAGTTCTGTGGTTCGAACCTAACCTCAGCATATAAACTGGACAACCTGGCAGTATCCCAGTCCCCATACCCCCTTCCGTCTGCATAGCAGCTAGGTACTTGGTTGAAGG
>NW_008784697.1:0-241 GCF_000715545.1 Opisthorchis viverrini
CATCCAAACCAAATGGAGGGCAAGCGCCAAGGTCGCGACACCTGGGCTCAGTTTGATGATGTTGATTATAATCCGACAACCAGGACAATTCATGAGACCCGAGCTGGATTTCCAAGTGAGCGAAAACCGTCTCCGTCCAGTCATTATTGTGGAGATTAGTGGCACTTAACCGCCTTCGAATCTGCTCACATTTACCTCCGGGTGATTCTTAATTCGGAGAACTGTGCTGGGTTTTTTATTG
>NW_008784698.1:0-241 GCF_000715545.1 Opisthorchis viverrini
TTTCTATGATTATTTTTTTCAGCGGAAAATTGAAAATTGAGATGGAGTACAGTATGATGCATGTGGGCTGTTGGGTTAACCCACACGTGAATGTATTATCGAAGGTAGAAAGCGTGAACAAGGGTCAAAAGTCACGGAAACACGATTTGGGCCAGGATCGAATAAGTTTTTGGAAAGCGATTGTTCGCAGGCCAGACAGTTTGGAACGGTGGGGTTGTAGGCTTACGAGGAAACGCGGAAA
>NW_008784699.1:0-241 GCF_000715545.1 Opisthorchis viverrini
CAATTCGCCAGGCGAAAGCGTTCCGCATTTTCCACTGGTTTATTCCTCAAGTGCTTGCCAGACGCAAGTATCGTCCACTTCATCTGACAAACCACCAACGTCCTCCCAAGCGCGAACCGACCAGTGATAGAAACGTTTTACTATGCTTCTGTTACTCGTTCTCAATGGAGACATTATCTGTGTTGGTTTCCGATTACTCAGTAGAAAATTATTTGATGAATTTTCCCTCATGTTAGCTAAT
>NW_008784700.1:0-240 GCF_000715545.1 Opisthorchis viverrini
CTGTATGGGAGTTTGGTACCAAAAGTTTGAAGAAAGCCCTGCGGGTGAAAAGGAGCTCTTATTCCTTCGACGATTCCAAGACAACGAAAATAGGGTCTGTATCTTGATGAATAAGTAAGCCGGAAAAAATCATTGGGACTGTTTGGGCGCTGTTACTCAAGCTGAACGTTTGGCCTGTCCATTTGGCGGTGGTGGTACTGTATGTTGGAAGTTTGTGGCACCATATTTCTAGGTTTTCGC
>NW_008784701.1:0-240 GCF_000715545.1 Opisthorchis viverrini
CTTCAATCGTTGGGAATCAGCTGATGCATCGGTATCAGCTGATTGATTACGACAGGATGATCGCATCGATTTTTTGAAACAGCCGAAAACATCGGTACAACTTATGACTGAGAGACGTTTTACACTGCAGCGGTGCCAGAACTGATTTTTCGTGATCATTGTCATGAAGACCGAAACAGATGAAAGGGCGGCAATCCATAGAATGCTATATGGATGTGATCTAGGTCTCACTTGCTAAAA
>NW_008784702.1:0-240 GCF_000715545.1 Opisthorchis viverrini
TTTCTTTACCAGCTTACTAGGTTTCCACAAACCTCAAACATCACTACACAAAACGGATTGCGTCAGAACCGCTAAACCGATTGCTTAGCAATAATTGTGCATGCGATACTACCATTCCACTGAATGATGATACACTTCACCGGATCCAAGTTTGACATATTATTCACTCACTTCAAAAGCTCTTGACTGCATGAGACCATATTGAGCGTTAGCTTTAGAGCCGTTTGCGATTCTGGTAAT
>NW_008784703.1:0-240 GCF_000715545.1 Opisthorchis viverrini
CATTTAGGCACTGGGAAACATTTCCTGTAGATCTGCTTCAACGGTCAACCTGTTCAGGGTACCGTGCACCGTGTGTGTGACTCCCAAACAGAATGAATTAATTTGGATTAATTGACCTAGATTGTGGATTCCGCTCCGTGGAAGGAGTTCGATTCCATCATTACTGACGGGCTCGAAGAACGTCATCGGTCACAAAGTTTGGCAGAAATGAAAAGACAAGACATCCTTGGTACTCTCCTT
>NW_008784704.1:0-240 GCF_000715545.1 Opisthorchis viverrini
TCTCTCATATTGGGTAAATTGTGAATCACCTGTTGTTTGTCATGACAGTTGTAAATAGTGAAATTTTAAACAATTGAGCTAATGCTAGATTTGCACTCAGCTGTAATACAACGGGGATTTTTATGAGTTAAATTTATGGATGTCAAACTGAAAACACCCTGTAAGCCTACTCAAAGTCGGTGATAAGTGAACGCTAATAGGAGCAAGATGTTCGAATCGCAATGAGGACCCTACGTTCAT
>NW_008784705.1:0-240 GCF_000715545.1 Opisthorchis viverrini
GTATTGTTAATTGCGAGCCGTTTTGCAAAATCTGCAATTCATTAGCATGCGACTGGCATCCAGAAGTAAGCCCATTAAAGCTCTGCGTCCTTATTCAACATGGACCTCATTCTATGAGCACACCTGATTTGATCTATCAAACTCTTCCAGACAATCGTTCCACTGTCTTCCTGCAACCTTTGCAGGTCGTGTCCCGTCAAATATGCAGCTTACTGTTCGCAGCATGACATTTCAACAAAC
>NW_008784706.1:0-240 GCF_000715545.1 Opisthorchis viverrini
TTGCGCCAGTATACTCATGCTGTCAAAGTTGGCACCATTGTAGGCTTCATGGTGTAAGCAATAAAATGCACAGTCAGACATACTGGAGTGCCCTGTTTGTGTAGTTCTGGTAGTCCGTAAACTCGGGTCGGATTGTTCCATCTCGGTGCCAGAAATAACTAAAAGGTGATGTCACCGTGGCACCTGCAGCATTATTTTTCCCAGTGTCATCATAACCATCTTACTGTCAGCAAGTGTGTA
>NW_008784707.1:0-240 GCF_000715545.1 Opisthorchis viverrini
TTCCTCTAAATTATAGATCCCTCAATCACGGAGACAATGTAAAATTTGATTTGTAGCAACTTAAGTAGCTCGTGGTTCATTTTTCGATCCAAAATCTTCATTACAACGCAGATACACCCTAAAGCTACCATGGTTTCCAATTCTTGAGATTGTGGTGTTGTAATCTGTCTGAAAAACCTTGCGTTGGTCGTTTTAATATTTATTCAGACCGCCTATTTTAGGTATGTAAGATTGTCTTTC
>NW_008784708.1:0-240 GCF_000715545.1 Opisthorchis viverrini
ACCGTCCGATGTATCTGTACTTCACTACATTGTCCCCACAAACGAATGGCTTCTTATCGTAATGCTGGTAATTCCGTCCCCCAGGAAATGCCGTCCGATATTGCGTTACATATGCATCCTTACTCTACTGTCAAATTCAACTAAAACCAGTACAAGCAAATCTGGCATGGACAACAAACCAGTAAATGCGACGATCTGATAACGAGAGACTAATCACGGAGCTCTCGAGAGCGGCTCCAC
>NW_008784709.1:0-240 GCF_000715545.1 Opisthorchis viverrini
TGTGACAAAAATCAATAAACACACTTGTTCTACATGTTCGGTATACAACAAAACAACCCTTTGTTATATACTGTTGTGCCCCCGGGTGCTGCATTTTGACCAGGTCTTCTCCGGCTGTTTCAGTCCACATACCTTGATACTGGGCTTAAGGTTTCAACAGTCAAATCTCACCCGGGGGGTCACTTGACGAAGAACCGATTCAATTCCAAGCTTTGTGTGATAATGCAAGACTGGGTAGGC
>NW_008784710.1:0-240 GCF_000715545.1 Opisthorchis viverrini
CTTACAGTAAATGGCTGGAGATAATCAGGATGGATCACATCACTTCTGGCTCCAGAATCTTGCATCTCGCCCGAATCTTCAGTAGCTTCAGCACGCCAGAAACACTGGTTCCAAGCAACGGAAGTGCATTTGTCTCCGCGAAATTTGCCTTGTTTTGCGAGCAACATGGCACTCACCACATTAAATCACCGCCATTCACTCCTTAGTCTAACGGGCAATTTGAGCGCCTTGCCGACGCTT
>NW_008784711.1:0-240 GCF_000715545.1 Opisthorchis viverrini
GTCCGAATAGAAACTAGACAACCTTGTAATACTGAGTGATCAAATCCCAACGATTAGACTGAAGGTAGTTGTAGGTTTTTGATACAAAACGTTGCATCTCTTCAGAGGGAGGCATGGTAGTTAGCGCAGCGGTAAAGTTCCCGGGGACACTTCAGCTAATACGAAACTGATAGCTCAGAGCCACCATAGGTAATATTGAAAATCCGGTGTATATTGGGATAGAGTTTCCAGCAGGATGAA
>NW_008784712.1:0-240 GCF_000715545.1 Opisthorchis viverrini
ATACCACGATTGTTTCCACATGATGTTTTCGCGCCCTTTTTGAAAATCGGGATAACGGTCGTGGAGCAGAATTGCACTGGTATTCTGTATTTGTCCCAAATCTTCCGCTGAATGGTCGTCGTTCGAGTAACCTAGGGCTACGCCACATCTTTTGGAAGGCGCAGGGCGCAGGCCATCCGAGTCAGGTGCCTGGTCGCGGTCCAGAACTAATATTCCACGCTGAATTCCTGTTGATGATGG
>NW_008784713.1:0-240 GCF_000715545.1 Opisthorchis viverrini
TGTGACCCAGTAAGATAGCCGAAAATAGCACGTTGTTGCTACATAGCCCTTGAATAAGAGTACGTTTCTCGGATGATCCATGTCCATGACATTCCAGCTGGTCTTTCAGACGATATGGCAGGACACCCATTTTACCAATGGTATCTTCGTGGACAGTAATACGGACTCAAGCCATCCACCTTGTCACTCGTTTCCGCCACAGAGTCTATTAATCAACAGATGAGCTAAGTTTAAGATTCG
>NW_008784714.1:0-240 GCF_000715545.1 Opisthorchis viverrini
AATCCTCCTACCAATTTGGCTTGATTCAACAATATTCCAGAAAAAGCCTCAATTACGGCTTTATTTCTTTGCATAAAAATCAGATAATATCTTTCGTCTCAGTACGTCCGATATTGTGGTACGTTGCTGCGATAATTATAAGGATGCGCATGAGAATCGTTGGGCCTCGAAACCATATTACCCGCCCTTACTATTGTTCTTGATTACGAAGCTTAAAAACACTCTCCTTTATGTTTTATA
>NW_008784715.1:0-240 GCF_000715545.1 Opisthorchis viverrini
CAAACTTTGAATGCCCGTCTATTTTTAAAAACCAGTCTCACATTAGCAGCTAAAGTGACACCTGTTGTGGTGTTTCTGAAATTAATGCAAAAAATGGCTTTATTGCACACAAAGCTTACTAGTCGAATAATACGGAATTCCTCACAAATTCATTCCAACCACTGGCTGACCAAATGGCTACGAATTGCTTATGATTGGATGGAAACCACACCTTGTATGACTCTGGAATTCGGCAACAGC
>NW_008784716.1:0-240 GCF_000715545.1 Opisthorchis viverrini
AATGATTGGTATTTTTTGCGTCATGTCTTGCTCCCGTGTTATTTTGATGTCAAATGTACCATCCTGCGGACAATTCATACTTCATATGAAGACGGCCATCAGCGCACTATACGCCATTCATAATAAACGTTTTCATGGTAACTGCTCTTTTGTTGAGAGGAACGAGTCGGATTTCTTTTCATTCATGTCCCACCCTATGCAAACACTGACAAAACTGACAAACGTTTGCTGGAATCCTCT
>NW_008784717.1:0-240 GCF_000715545.1 Opisthorchis viverrini
GAACCAATACACAGGAAAGTTCACAGCCTCCGCGTACCAAGAGATTTCCGTTGAATTGTTTGAAACATTGTGTCTTCCTTATGTATCATATTAGAAGAGACAGAAGCCAAGTGTCGCAGTGTTGCTGTCTCATTTAGTATGTCGACAAAACGCTATAAATGAACTATTAACGTACGGTAGTGTCTCGTATACAGTTCAGATGAAAGATTGCCCAAATGTTTGCTCTGAAGGTTCCATCTC
>NW_008784718.1:0-240 GCF_000715545.1 Opisthorchis viverrini
ACACTGCCTAATTTGCCCTGGCTTGGCATATTGCTCCATTTTTCAGTCTAACAAATTCCTTGAATGTCTATTTTCAGAACCGCACGTAGTGTGCAAACGAGCCAGGCGAGTTCAATCAATGACTTGACAGCGAAGATTTAAAGCCGTTAACAACAAACTAAGCTGCATTGGTCACTGGCGTCTCCCTTACTGGGAAACCTAAGGCAATCCACATGGGTGGACATGTACCAGCCACCCCCC
>NW_008784719.1:0-240 GCF_000715545.1 Opisthorchis viverrini
ACGCGTACAAAACGGACAAAACCGGCTTAATTTATTGTGCAAACTTTAGCGCAACTCTCGAGTTAAAGGGCATGTTCAGCACACATCTGTACGACACTAGACGATGTAACTACGCCGTTAACTCGATAGATATCCTACTAGTTACTAGAGAAAACAATAGTGCTGCCTTCATATATTCGCGGCCTATTATGTCAACCAGGATACTTTCAGTGAACTTCCTTGGAAATCTGGGCAAATATT
>NW_008784720.1:0-240 GCF_000715545.1 Opisthorchis viverrini
CCTGATGGTACCGTGCCAGGTGAAATTCCCAGCGCTGTGCGAAGAGGTAACAATCTGGTCCAAGTATGAGTCCATATCTGATAGTGAAGCATTTAGAAGAGACTCCAGCATCTGGATATACCAGTCTCTCAGTTGCCAAGCCATTTGTCCGCACATTATGTGACCCAGAAAAACGTAGAGAGAAGCGACCTTGGACGAGTGTGTTCGTAATCCACAAATGTGTCCCACAACGACCGACGG
>NW_008784721.1:0-240 GCF_000715545.1 Opisthorchis viverrini
TGGCCGATACGGTTGTGAATCCTAATATTTCAGGGAATACTACTGATGAAGCATGCAAGTTAATTGTCGTCAGGTTCCAACCCCGTATTTGACGGAAGATGATGGTCAACATGAAATTAACGGATCCAATTTGCAGTATTTGTTGATAATTGTTTAGTGATTGAAGAATGACCTGCAAATCCTAGGAGCACGCCTGTAAATGTTCACTGTTCAAAGTGAAGCACTTGCTTTCGTGTGTAA
>NW_008784722.1:0-240 GCF_000715545.1 Opisthorchis viverrini
TCAACACCGATGCTTCGCTGCCATAACGTCAAAATATAGTAACTGTTGATCTCTTTCAGTCTTTACGTGCAGATGGTAATGCGCCAAGTTGAGGGCACACAGGGGAGAGGTCAAGCTACTGGATCACTGCTGCTTCGGTTGCTTGTAAGCTCATTCCTCCACGTAAATCCGTGGTTTGCCAATGTGCGGCTTCGAGTCAGTCGAGTTGAATCAATCCGATGGCTTGCCATCCACACAGTG
>NW_008784723.1:0-240 GCF_000715545.1 Opisthorchis viverrini
TCCAGCAAACCGACCTGAAAGGCGGTAGGCGTAAATTTTTCGAGGACCCCTCCTGAAGCACATGACGTGGGACGATGGGTATATTGTTGGTTAGAAGGGCGAAACTAACGGGATCTTCTTCATTCGGAGGCGGGTAGAACTGTCATTGGGATTCATTCGTCCTTCGGCCTTATTCACTAAGCTGGCACCAGCCATGACCAGCTTTTTGGGTATCAGAGTATGCAGGTTCTAGGGTTAACC
>NW_008784724.1:0-240 GCF_000715545.1 Opisthorchis viverrini
AAGACGTTGGACGTAACCCGGCAAGCACAATCAATAGTAGTTCCGAATCTTTAAAGGAATCCGCTCTCCAAACCACTGGTGATTCAAATTGTGCTCATTAAAAGCTACCTAGATAACTTTTCTTAAATTTAGGCGTTTACTGTGTACCTTTCTTTCTTTTATCCGCTTGTTACAGAAACATCCAAACGTGGCAGTGCGACAGTAAATCATTTTACACCTTGGATGTAAATAACTGAAGCC
>NW_008784725.1:0-240 GCF_000715545.1 Opisthorchis viverrini
AACCTGTCTGTCTGCAAGAACGGTGGGAAGGTTTCAATCAATACAAATGTGGCTGCTCCCTTGTTCAAAACCAATCTATGGCAAGCTGGCATGTTTCAAGTCAAAGTTGGATGTTTAGTGAACTGAGAACTCATTCCTCCATCTCATAAGTGGCCATGTCGGAAGGCTTATCCGTATCTGGACTTCAGAATCTCCATTCATGCCTCCAACTCATCATTGTCAAGGGAACACCTAGTCAGG
>NW_008784726.1:0-240 GCF_000715545.1 Opisthorchis viverrini
CGCGGTCACGCCGTTGACTGACATGTCACGTTACGTGTTACGTCTATCGATCAGTTGAGACGGCTACACTCACCAAACAGGTGTAACCTGTACGTTATTCCTGATTTGTCAATCCGTCTAATGCTGTACATCATGAATCCTTGTGCAATTTCGTCGGACCACCATGGTCGGCACTCAGTCAGTCGGCCCTCTTTCCCCCTCAGGCAGTCCATGTCACAAGACCTCTTGATGGACGGAGCC
>NW_008784727.1:0-240 GCF_000715545.1 Opisthorchis viverrini
TTCTGCTGCGTTCTGCAATTGTCTGTATCGTGCGTGGCCGTCCGCAGATAGGCGTGCAAATCCTAACCGTCCGGAAAACGGAGATTGGGTAATTAATTATCGCTGATCTGCATTAAATGCTTATTTATTCCTCGGTTCAGTTGTGGGCAGTCGTGAGATTTGTGGAGTTGGCATCTTTATCAGTCTCGTCTGAACAGTCCTGGTTTTGCAAAATTATTCTATTTAATCCACACCAAAAAA
>NW_008784728.1:0-240 GCF_000715545.1 Opisthorchis viverrini
CAGTACAGGCCACCAGGTGAGTCCAACACGGTCAACGTGCACCACGAGGTTCCGCAGTCTTTAATCAACAATTGAAGGTAATGTGAGAGGGCTTCGCAAACAAACATATAAACAAGTTGCTAAGCAAGCGGGAGAAGATGGAAAGTCATTCCTCACGTCTACAACTTAAAACTGCAAATAAATCTGTAGATAGATTGAACACTTCAAAAGAATGATAATTGATCAGGTGGCTGTTGATCT
>NW_008784729.1:0-240 GCF_000715545.1 Opisthorchis viverrini
AATTCCACAAAAGAGTTATGAAGTATCGCATAATACATCTGGTCCGCATCAGAAAATGATGGTAGGACTTATGAATGATTTACGATTTATTGAACATGCTTGGGTGAGTGTTCATCGTCTGGGTTGACGATGGTAGACAAGTGTGGATTACTCATAAAGTTAAAGCAATAATTGAAAGGTGCTGTCAATCTATTAACGCTTGTCCTTCAGGCTTACGGTGACAGAAGGCAGAAGTACATA
>NW_008784730.1:0-240 GCF_000715545.1 Opisthorchis viverrini
AAAAAATAGTAAGAAATGTTGCTTTCCGTTGAAAAGCTACCCACAAAACAGAACCAGGGAGTTAGGCCACATCATGCCAAATATCAACTCACCGCACCCAAACTTTGAGAATGAATCTGCCCAGATGCTTTCCCAGGCTTCATGTTTGAATCCTCAGTCGAGAAACTCCCGTCCGCCAGAACCACTTAAAGGGGGCTTTCAGACATCGTGATCATCCCGCTGGTAGCCATGTAGCCAAAA
>NW_008784731.1:0-240 GCF_000715545.1 Opisthorchis viverrini
GCCTTCACCGGTGTCTTCTTGAAATAAACTTACAAATGGTGACTGAATTTTCGCACCTGCCGCAGAATTTTTCCAGATTCACGGAGGATTCTAGGAAAGTGTCCTAAAGGAAATGTGCTCTCTTGATGGATAGTCTTGCCGACTTTTGGTTAGGGGCCACATCTTTTCCGCACTCCACTTCTTGGGAAGCTTCTTGGACAAATGCGTCTCCTCGATCAGCATTCCGTGCTTGGGCTATGA
>NW_008784732.1:0-240 GCF_000715545.1 Opisthorchis viverrini
TAACAATTGTTCTCCGGGTAAATACTATAGTCATTTATGCTGCCAATAGTCGCCGCATGCATCAGACAATAGACCAACCTAAAATAACTCAATAGGCCACCTTATTTCATTACATTTGTCAGACCTGGAGTATGTGCAAGAAGTGTACCACACATTTGCTCACACAGAAGCGTGGGTCTTTCAACGTTTGAAGTTCTACAACTGGGTTTCTGCTCGGGAAGCCCTTTTTCCAAAAACGCT
>NW_008784733.1:0-240 GCF_000715545.1 Opisthorchis viverrini
TAAAAACCAAGGAAAAGGGCGCCTAGTGTGCAACTCTTTGTGCAAAATCTAAAGTACCAGCTTGAAGCATTTTGCCATTCATCAAAATGCATTTAAATCGAGAGCGTTTTGTACCTGATGAGCGTAGCTGCATTAGCAATGAAGCAGGTACGCATAGCCCTGGTGCTGCGGCAGCCCACTGAAGCTAGGTGTATCACGCGAGAGAGTCACAATTTCCGTGACTGTCGTCCAAGATACTTC
>NW_008784734.1:0-240 GCF_000715545.1 Opisthorchis viverrini
TTTCCTGAATACGTCGAAGTATTCTACAAGCCGACTGAAAATCTGTGTCGAGTTTTAGTATCTGTGGTTGCACCAGTACCTTTGTCAACACTTCAGGAACAATAGCTTCGACATCTTCACCCAATGCCGATTTAATTGCCTGCGCAAGTCACCGCTTTGTTGTTAATCATACATTTCGTCCATAGAAGTTGTCTAATGATGAGAAACTCGCAGAAGCGCAAACACTCACAGTTTCGTAAT
>NW_008784735.1:0-240 GCF_000715545.1 Opisthorchis viverrini
TATCCAGTGGAATTGCATCGCGGATTTACATTAACTGTGTGAATAACATAGATTGATGGCTTTTCATCCCAACTTACCCGTAGAAGAAACGAAGTGTCGGGTGAAGAGATGAAGTCGTGTGGAATGTGGCTGTGTTGCAGCAAAGTCAGAGAATCCTAACCTTCATGCAATGCATCTGTATGCGAATTCCGCCCCTCGGTTGATTTCCAGAAGTCAGTGCATATTTATTCCCACGCCCAT
>NW_008784736.1:0-240 GCF_000715545.1 Opisthorchis viverrini
ATCTAACGGAAGAGGTCTTCTTAACGCGGTTGAAACCCCTAGATACGCGCAATAAAACAGTATTGACTTCATCAGTCAAGCTCAAACTACAAGATTGAAGGCTCGTCAAATAGGTGAGCGGATCGTCGGTCGGTTTTCTTTGAGGTTTGCACTATTAGTCACTGCGGAGATTTAACAATAGTTGTGTGATGAAGAAACGTTTAATTTTTGGTAAAATAACTACAGAAGTAGGTTGGCAAT
>NW_008784737.1:0-240 GCF_000715545.1 Opisthorchis viverrini
AACTAGCATTCGCGTGAACTATATGATCCTACCCTTACAGGTCTTTATTTCGTTTTCAACCAAACCCGAAAATTTCAATTTGTGAGTTTACCAAACTCAAATGGAAATTCATCATTTAGGTATTAGCCTGCATGTCTGTTATGCAGAGTTATGAGGAGAAAAACTACAATGCAGTCATAGTGAGAATAAGTGTATTTAATCAAGTGTATAACGAAATATCTGATCAAAATATCATTCATC
>NW_008784738.1:0-240 GCF_000715545.1 Opisthorchis viverrini
AGCAGTAAGATATCTCAGCGGAACTAGCTTGGAGTTTGAGGCTATGGACACATACCAATGATTCCCTGGCGAGCATTTGACGAGGCTGGCCGCGTTGTCTAGTTCCACCAAAGTTTTACGCGAAGGATCTCAAACATCCAATTCATTTACGGCTAATTTGTACTAAAGTACGCCTCTCCAAGAGGAAAAACACCATTTTTCTGTTGATGGTAAATTCAAAATTACGTAATTTTCAAATAA
>NW_008784739.1:0-240 GCF_000715545.1 Opisthorchis viverrini
TCAGCAACATTGTGAGGAGTTTCCTTTATTAATACTGAGTTCTTTACTGGCCTGCTAACCACAGGTCATATAGCCAATGTTAACTCTGGGAAACTAAAAATCCCATTAATTTCATGGGTTTGATGTGCGCAACCTCATTTTAAACTAGAGCGGGGTTTTCGAGCCTGCATGAAGACTTCCCACCAGAACACCATATAGCAAAATTCATCCGACAAGCGTGTTTCTCTGCTGAGTTAGTTT
>NW_008784740.1:0-240 GCF_000715545.1 Opisthorchis viverrini
TGGACTGTTTCTCTCGTAGCGAAAGCGATTTCGTCGCAACTGTTTCATCCGTTGGCTACGAATACAGTCCCATGCCATTCCCCACATTCCTTCATCCATAAGTAACTCTCTAGATTTAGGTTAATTACTTATCCTTTTGGATTCTGCGACGTTTTCTTCTTTCATCTGAAAGGCACCGTAAAACACAAGTCTCCCCATTTGCAACGCATGGAACACTATGATATCTGATGAACGTTCGGC
>NW_008784741.1:0-240 GCF_000715545.1 Opisthorchis viverrini
ATACCCAAGATTCTGTCAACCTCACGTTCTACTTGAACCCTAATTTGACTTGATTTCACATATGCTCCTACTTGCGGGCGAATTCGCTTTTGACAGGAGACACAAATGAATCCACTTGAATCTCGCGTCAACTGAACACGAGGTTGATGGGAACCCGGGAAGTGCACCCTCATGATGAGCCCGAATAAAACCAAACGTTGTCGTGAGGTGCCTAAACCATCTGAGTAGTCCAGATTATGC
>NW_008784742.1:0-240 GCF_000715545.1 Opisthorchis viverrini
CGACGTGCACTTTAGGAAGCACTAAACCTCGAAAACCTATCATTTGGTTATTAAATGAGTTTTGGCCTCACAGAAAAGCATATTCGTCTATGGGCGGCACACTAAGCATCTGTCTGGACTAATTTCAGCGCCCAGAGTGCATCACATTTCTCGATTTGAATTTTGTATACAGGGTGGCCCTCAGCAAACAATCCCCTTCAGATTTCTGTAAAATTTCTTATCTCCACAGAGGTCACATTC
>NW_008784743.1:0-240 GCF_000715545.1 Opisthorchis viverrini
AAAAAAGCAGCCAGTTTCCGCTTGTGTGCAAACCATTTCTGTGGTTGAGAACGGCATCCAAACGGACAAAATTAATTGCATGGGATTGTCGAAGCTCGCATGCTTAACGGCGTTTTGACAGACACTGTATACTGCACAAGGATACCGGCAAGTTCCTATTTCCGCCAGCATAGTGAAACTTCCATGGTGAATTGCTACTACCTAGCAAGTCTCATTATGAGAGGCTTCCCTTCAACCGAC
>NW_008784744.1:0-240 GCF_000715545.1 Opisthorchis viverrini
TTTTTTACAACACCCTCAACACCCTCTGGTAGCCAACACGAAGCTTCCGGACAAAATCCCAAACGGCTGAGCGTATTTTGTGCTGGTGTCCCTTGCTGATATCTCACACGTTAAAAACAACGTAAAACACACGGAGTCACATTGTTTACTTTGTTTTTATTTCCAAAAGGATTACTCACCTCAACCGTGTTAACATATTCATTCTCTACAACCAAATTACATTTTATCATGATGGCTATA
>NW_008784745.1:0-240 GCF_000715545.1 Opisthorchis viverrini
GGCGTTTTTTGTTTTGTGAAGGCAAATACCACTCACAAAAGCACAAGCTCCTGGTTGGAGATGGTGATAAATTGGAACCCAGTGGCTGTCCCTGTCGAAAAGGAAAAGACTTTGTAGGGTTCATCATGCACCTCCCCACTTCCTTGAGAGAAGCAGAGTCTAACAATTGGGCATCTTGATTTCTATGACAGAGGTGTTTTCATCTACGCATAACATAAGTATATGATTTTCTATAGAGGA
>NW_008784746.1:0-240 GCF_000715545.1 Opisthorchis viverrini
GGCGATTATCTGTCCATAGGATAGTGGCACTGCTATGAGCGAGTCTTTCTGTCGATGCCGATCCATGTCACTTAGTGAGCCCAAAGTTAAAGACCAAATGTATAGGTTACAAGTTTAACAGACGTACCTCCTTGAGCGCTTCGACCAACGCAGATCTCTTCAAAATGAGTAAAAAACACGAAAGACTTCGAAGACGTTGGTGTTTAAGGCGGAAATTCTACAGTCTTTGTCCCGTTTCAT
>NW_008784747.1:0-240 GCF_000715545.1 Opisthorchis viverrini
CGGTAAAAACTTGTTAGGATATAACCAAAGCTGGGTTAAAATCGCACAAAAAACTTCCACACCGCCTTGATCACCACTGACCTTGCAGATTCCAATGTGACCTAAACTTTGACGTTATACCTAGGCGACTGACAAAGTTGTTGTTGTTGTTGCAAAGTTGTTTTTGAAATGGAAATGTGTTATATAGGATACCTCTTGATAGATATAAAAATTGGCGATTACTGCACTGGCCAATAAGAT
>NW_008784748.1:0-240 GCF_000715545.1 Opisthorchis viverrini
AATTTTGAGTGGCGGTTGATGTTACAGTCAAATAAGTGACAGCCATGTTGCTGTCCATGATGTTATTCAACATACAATAGCATCACAGGTGCTTTCGGGGTATCCTTGATTGGGTTTCATTTATATGTAATCTCAACTGGTTTTGTTGTATCCGACCCTGTGATTCTGTTGTGTCATTTGTTTGCCTCGCCCTTATATTCTGCGTGTATGAATTTGCTTCCCGGTGTTTCCGGTTTCTCG
>NW_008784749.1:0-240 GCF_000715545.1 Opisthorchis viverrini
AGTGAAATCGGTACTGATTCTTTCGCTTCATCGCACAGTCTGGTTGCAATCCATTCACCACCAGTCGACTTAGCATTGCAATTACGCTGTGAGTGGAAGAAATTGGCAGTTCAACCAAACGTAGCAACCCACTGAAGAAAGTGCATCAGGAGAAAATGGATTTTTGGCAAAACATATTCATTTGAATATTAATTTGGTTGTTACGGGGGAATCACCTGGAACCCAGCTAGATCTCTCGTT
>NW_008784750.1:0-240 GCF_000715545.1 Opisthorchis viverrini
TGGGCAAAATAGCACGGTCGGGAGGAGGAATGTAACGGTTGCGGGTGTGACATCGAACTGGGTAGTTTAGGGCCCTGCCATCATTGGCCTGACGTGGTTCAATTTCTGGACAGCCCCGCAAGGGACGCCAATTTTAAGGTGATTTGGCTGGGGTGTGCATCTGATTGTGAAGAGTGAATCTTTTCAGGCTGACCGAGAAAGGAAAGCTTGAACGAAACCTTTATAGGATCGCAGGTTTTT
>NW_008784751.1:0-240 GCF_000715545.1 Opisthorchis viverrini
AATGGTGTGTATCACTAAGGGGACCCAGTTAAGAACAAGCGGTCAGACAGAGGATCAGTGACCTGTAGACCGCATACCACGTGGTGACTATTCATCAAACGGGTTAGAATTACAGAGTTATCCCTTAGCCACCGCGGAAACTGAACAGAAAGCTGAACGCTACCTCCGGGTCCCTATTGGAAAAGAAATACCCGATTCCAAATACCCAGTGGACTGGTAATGCCCCCAACCCAAAATCAA
>NW_008784752.1:0-240 GCF_000715545.1 Opisthorchis viverrini
TATCAAAGTGACCACATGAACCGTAGTAATACCATACCAAGCTGACCAGTCACAGGGCGGATAAGAAAACATAAGAATATCAAGAACACAAACGCGGACATTGGAACATCAAAAAAAACCAATGGTGTCTTCTCCATTGTTGAGAGTAAAGTAATCTTGCAAAGCAGCATTGTACGATTCTTAGTCTAGAAATAAGGGAAAATAAAGCATGATGTCCGGATAACTGGCGATAGATTTTCT
>NW_008784753.1:0-240 GCF_000715545.1 Opisthorchis viverrini
TGATATGGTATCTGCTAGGGAGAGCAACAAACCGTCACGGAAGACCCTGTTAAATAGAATAAATTTTGAGAGACTCTTTGATGCCACCATTCAGGCAGGTGGCATAATGGCAAACGCTTTTTGAGTTTTACGTTGTCATATAAAAGCAGTGTGGCACACTACAACCGTTTGCATACCAGTTTTACCTCTGGAAATGCCTTGATGCAGAAATTACAAGATAGACTATCGTTCAGCTGTAGC
>NW_008784754.1:0-240 GCF_000715545.1 Opisthorchis viverrini
GGGGGTGCCCGCGCGACACTCACTCTCTTATACCAGGTTGGTCAACGGTTGAAAGCCTGACCGACCTAGTTTCCTGGTCCTCGAGGTTGAGTGTTGGAACGATGACAACCTACACTTCCTGCCAAACACCGCTATGTTGCGGTCAGGATTTGGACCAAAGACCATGGTGGAGAGTCCTAATAATCCCCTTGTCTACGTCTGGGTGCCCTTGCAGTATCACAACTGACGTATCGTTCAGCT
>NW_008784755.1:0-240 GCF_000715545.1 Opisthorchis viverrini
CCACTGTTTCTTTATGAGATATATTCTGGCTGAGGGTATCAGCAAACGGAAGAACGCCTTTCGGTATGGAGTTATTTGCTGACCAACGCAAATTAGGCGTTGGTCACACACCATTGAACGCAAAAGTGAAAATAACATCTGGACGGAATGTTTGAAAAATGAGCATTACGAATCGTTCTACTGAACTCCGCTTGTAGCCCTTTTAACTTAAAAAATAATGAGATGCATTTCAAGGCCGTT
>NW_008784756.1:0-240 GCF_000715545.1 Opisthorchis viverrini
ACATGCTGTCCGCAAACAAACAAAAGTCGTTCATCTGGTATACGGAAGCATGGAATCAAAGCCGGAGAAACTAGTTTCATTGTGGGAATAAAATTTCGTGCATCTTGCCCCCAAACTAGTGCGGCTATTCCATTTGACTTCCACGCGGAAAACTGGCAGCGAAAAGTACATTTTGCTGAATGCTGAAGTTCGGACGCATGACTTCCACATACTGCGTGATTGAGCCAAGTCTGCCGGGCT
>NW_008784757.1:0-240 GCF_000715545.1 Opisthorchis viverrini
GTTGTTGCAACCTCACAGTCGTTAAAACTCAGACCGCAATTAGGAGTTGTTGAGAAGATACTGATCTACTTTCGCTTGCCTTTCAAAGACGACCTGAGGTCATAATGAGAGCGAAACGTATTAGCAAATTTACAGGTAATACTCCAATGGGAACCTATACTAGGCCGCCGCGATCTACAAAAACCTTGTTTGTGTACTCATTCGAATGAATGGCACCACACACGATGACTGTTGGTAGAA
>NW_008784758.1:0-240 GCF_000715545.1 Opisthorchis viverrini
ATGATCTCTGTTCCAGATAGAAGTAAATAGACTGGACAGGTATCGGCTGGAGAATCCATTGTCATCTTTGAAGGGAACAGGTGAAGGGTCATGGGGAACTGCAGGATGCTAATTCTTAAATAGGAATGTATATTCAAACACTTGTGAGGCTGGAAGGGGTTCTATATTCACGTCTACATTTCTATCGTAGACCAGACCGGAAGTAACAGATAACCAGCTGAATGATTACTGGAAGTATTC
>NW_008784759.1:0-240 GCF_000715545.1 Opisthorchis viverrini
ATCGAGGTCAAAGTTATGGAGATCTTCGCGGTGATCCCAGGTAAATTTATTTCCGGAAGTAAAAGCGACGCGTTTGCCTTTGCGACCAGTGAATGTTTGGATACAGCAAGCTTGTCTGTGTCAAGCGAAGGTAGAGTGTATGTTATTCGCGCATTGGTGCGTCGTTAACCTCTGTCCGTGCGAGTGGAGGCCATTTAAACCAAAAAAACCTAACTTGCCCCCGTAAATCCAGTAATAAAT
>NW_008784760.1:0-240 GCF_000715545.1 Opisthorchis viverrini
CAAAATGTATCAAAACGGACGACACATCAAGACCTATCGGCTCATTTCAGTAGTTAAGCTTGTGGGGGTATGCATGTATCCAATCTCAATATGTACGGTTTGACAGCCAGGCTTCATAGCGCAGAAGACTGCAGCGCATTCTGAATTCCTATGGCCAATCAGTATATTACGATATTGCTTTATATGAACAAGGATGCGTACACTTAGGGCCAGAAACCTCGCAGTAAGCTTCCTGGGTTG
>NW_008784761.1:0-240 GCF_000715545.1 Opisthorchis viverrini
TAACCACTCTCCAAAAAATGGTTTATTCATAGCGTTTGTTAGAGTAAGCGCTGAAAGCTTTTCTGCATGCTAAGCGTGATGGGTTTGATGAGCCTCATATCCGAACGAGTTGCCCGCTAACAAGGGGACTTCTAAAACATACTTACCAGACTGTTTTAATGTGGCTACGTTTCAGAACCAACGACAAAAACAGTAGGGCTAACCTGTTGCGGACTGTGCAATCTGCTACATTTGTGGAGG
>NW_008784762.1:0-240 GCF_000715545.1 Opisthorchis viverrini
GCCGGCCTTCAAATAGGAATGAATAACACGTACAAAGTTTCCTCTAGGTGCATAGATTGCTGTCAGATTATAACCGCTCAGGCATGTTCCATTTTACGGAAGGGCATAATACCTAAGCGGATGAATGGGAGACCCAGAGCTCTTTCGGACTGAATACTTTGCCTCGTAGTTCAGTCCGGTGCCAGATATAATGATCACCAAACGTGCAATAGAAAACCGTCCAACCCCAACGTACCAGGT
>NW_008784763.1:0-240 GCF_000715545.1 Opisthorchis viverrini
GCTTCTCAAAAAGGGCCATAAAAACGCCAACAAGAAAGCCAAGGATGTTGATAATTTTTTGGTTGAGTGCCCCGGCTTGTTTTGTTTGCACTGTGAAAGCAAAATTTTGAGATAACGTTTACCTAAAACCGTCATGGACCATGGGGCTGGCAACAATTGTAACCTCAGACTCCATATACACTTGTTTATGTTACTCAGACTCAGCTACCCGCTTTGAGTATGCAAAGCAGTCAGCACAGG
>NW_008784764.1:0-240 GCF_000715545.1 Opisthorchis viverrini
AAGGAACCGTGTCTTTCCAGCAGTGGTTGGATTTTCATTTGTTAACTTGCTTGTTTCTAGATAAACGTCGACCTATTCGGTAGACAGTCCTTCAGTCATCAGATCAAAAGTCCAACATTTCGCTGCTTTGAAATGAGGCAACTGGCCATAACCTTGCCATCTATTGCTGGTTTTCCTGGAAATCCAGATAGATTCAGGTACACCTGCAATCTGAGCACCAAACGCGGTTGGAAAAGTGGA
>NW_008784765.1:0-240 GCF_000715545.1 Opisthorchis viverrini
CATGTGTAGCTTTGTCAGCAGCGTGCAATGTGTTATTATCTTGACACATCTCAATACCCTCCAAATTTTTCGCAATAGTATTCATAACTTGTTGAAATGCAGTTGGTGAAATATTCAGACCAAATTGGAGTTGAATGTATCGGAATACCACAAAAGGTGTGTTGATCGCGGAAAGATTATTAGAGGCTTCTTTCTGTGGTACCTTAGGATTGTGTAGTGGTCTGGCTACCCAATATGTTA
>NW_008784766.1:0-240 GCF_000715545.1 Opisthorchis viverrini
TTTTTCTATGATCCCTTCTTGAACAAGTGCTAAATGGCATCGCGATTTGCGCGATTCTGCGGGTAAATACAGGCATTCTTGCGTGAGACGTGAATTTTGTTGAAACAACAAGTTACTAATATATAGGGTGTATGCTCACACCCATCATCTCATGAAAATCCTGAGCGACTGAGATGGGATGTGAAGATGTAAACTTCGTGGTTTGAAACACATTATCTTTTGTCTGCTCATACTCTTGTG
>NW_008784767.1:0-240 GCF_000715545.1 Opisthorchis viverrini
GCAGGTGAATGAGCTAGAAGTATTTACCACCACTCCCATTTCGGTGCTGTTCAGTACTCTCTGACACTAACCAAATCCGGTCGTACAGCAGTATCCACTCACGAGTACGGCCGACTTTGGCGTTTCGCAACTGTTTTCCTACGCCTTACATGATGAGATAAGCGTTCAGTTGTAACACTTTCAGTGCCTGGCGGCCAAGCCTCCCGGAGGAGAGCACGAAGGCTGGGATACTGTCAGGTT
>NW_008784768.1:0-240 GCF_000715545.1 Opisthorchis viverrini
TCATTTATCATTTATCATTTATCATTTATAGCAACTGGAGTTTGGAACACCTACCGCGGAATTTCGAATCCGTCAACCATACAGCACCGGCGAAAATAAACTGATGCATTGTATGCTAGGCTTCGAAACGTTTCAATTTCATGGTTCAGTAAATTCGGTCAATGGTTTGCGTTTTTGGGAGTGACGGTTTTCAGCTTATGTAATTTGGGTGACCATCATCCAATTATTTGCTTCCCTTAA
>NW_008784769.1:0-240 GCF_000715545.1 Opisthorchis viverrini
CTCAAAAGGTCTACGCAGTTGAAAGTAATAACAACACAAGCCCCAAATAATGCCTACTTCCACAACTCCTTGTATAGACTTTTGGTCCGCCTACAGAATACTACTGTTCTGTAATAATACTGTTCTGTATGTCCTTCACTACGGTGGCTTGCAACGCAAAGCTGTGCGTCTCATAGGCTCTCGTTCTTTGACCGATAATCTACATACACTCTCGCATTATTCAGATGCATCGTCTCTCTC
>NW_008784770.1:0-240 GCF_000715545.1 Opisthorchis viverrini
CAATGATTTTAGTGCCGGTGTTGATGAATGGCTCCGTAATCAATGCAGTCTTCGTTGTCCTATGTATTTGCCAAATACATAACAGTTCCTGCTGCGTAATCTACGGTGATTTACCGGGTTGACACATGCCCAGTGTATTCACATCAAGTACATTAAATGCGCCTGCAACTCAAGGTAGGATCATACTTAGCCAACTCACTTCACATACCTACTGCGACAAGGCACACCATTTCTGAACAC
>NW_008784771.1:0-240 GCF_000715545.1 Opisthorchis viverrini
ATGCAGGGCAGCGACAACCATCGGGATTCAATTCAGTCACTGACGTTCTCAGTTGCTGAACTTCTACCTTGCTCAGCAAACTATTGTCGATATAATTGTTGGTCAAAAGTGTGACCTTTGACGATGAGGATACTCGAAGGCCAAGGGGAAACAATGACGTATTGAACGTGAACTGCTTCAATAAATTTCGTTGACCAATTTAAACAAGTGATTTCTCATTACTTGCGTCTGCCTGTGTAA
>NW_008784772.1:0-240 GCF_000715545.1 Opisthorchis viverrini
TTTGTCACGTGTGGCATACGACCAAGCCATCCTAGTCGAGGGTGCTGGATGTTGTTGCCTAGGTATTCAGCTGCTCCAAACAGTCAAAGGGTACAAAACCTTGCACAATCAACTGGAATATCGCGAAATATGAATTGTCCCCTTCGTTTTCATTCTTTTTGATATTTATCTACCTGCCTCTGACCCCGCGAGGAGCAAAGTGCAAATACAATTGGACAGCTTGGTTGAAAACATCCCGAG
>NW_008784773.1:0-240 GCF_000715545.1 Opisthorchis viverrini
TTATATCTTCTGGCCGATGATAGTGTTGAGTGTAGGAGTTTTGTAAACCTACGTCTGCAATCTGCTTGTGCAACATTATTAGTCGATATTAATGTGGTTTGCGAATGCTCTGGTTGGCCCGGTTCCCGTAGACGTGTGTACAGGGTACCTTGTCGTTCCCTAAGGACGTCTTAACACAATGTTTCAATAGGCCTACTCTTCATTGCAATCCCGTGGTAAGGCGATGAACAGGCAGCTTCT
>NW_008784774.1:0-240 GCF_000715545.1 Opisthorchis viverrini
AGCCCAAATTGCACCGTTTTCATCTTCGTGACGTGCGAAACACGAATCGAAGTTTCAGGTGGCAATAGGGTCATAATGGAATTCAGTCATGCTGTTGGCGTTCGAGTCGACTGAATTTGTATCTGGAGCGGAATTTGGTGGTTGAGTTTTAAGTTGCTGCGTCAATGTTTCCACCAAACCTAATTTTACCGCTTCAAACTGGTTTTGTTGCTGCAGCAGAATTTCTTTCAACGCTTCAGC
>NW_008784775.1:0-240 GCF_000715545.1 Opisthorchis viverrini
CATTGGCCTGCGTAAGTCCCTTGCAAGCGTACGTGGCGTTATCATCTTCGGCACTGCGGTTCGCTTAGGCGAATTACTTCGTCTTCTGGTGACTACTCGAAGGTATTCCACATACTTGGACACCCAGCTTGAAACCTCCTGTACAGACCAGCCTGCCCCATGAAGTATGACTGGCCAAAAAGATATAACTTCCACTGTTGTGCACAACCACTATCTCACCGCTACACACAACTACGCACT
>NW_008784776.1:0-240 GCF_000715545.1 Opisthorchis viverrini
CGGACAGGTTTCTCACAACAAAGTATCGCACGTCATTCGCCGTCGCACTATCCAATCAACTGTGCGTGATGATTTGACAGGTCGATATCATTGCGCTCAAAGTGAGTCATCGCTTTTTAAACGGTTCGGATTATCTGAGATGGTGTTTTCTCTACTTAAGGCTGGGTTAAACTATTCATAATAAACCGTGAGATCAAAGTTCTAACATTTGTCAGATGGGAACCTAGGGGCCAGTTTCAT
>NW_008784777.1:0-240 GCF_000715545.1 Opisthorchis viverrini
AGACGTGTTTTTTTCACTGAAATGCAATTTCCCTCATGCTTGTGTAGAAATCAGCAGCAGAAGGCAGCAAGACAGACACTGAGACTAAACTTTTAGGATGGATTGGAAGCACGTACGATGCGTGGCTCGCAACGCGAAACGAAGATATGTGAAAAGTGGGGGACCGTTCACTTTGGGACGCACGGTTCATGATGCGCACTGCTGATGATCTACAATAAGGATGAAACAGCTGTACAGTGG
>NW_008784778.1:0-240 GCF_000715545.1 Opisthorchis viverrini
TCAAGGCCCATTGTACGGCCTTCGGATTTGACGAATCACACGAGGACCGGTCGATGATTTGCTAATGTCGCCCAACAGACTGATTGGGTAAGTAGCTGTGGTCGAAGGCATGCGGATGATCGTGGGCCTCTTAGAATACATCCATTCCACCTTTACTGAGAAACATTTTCAGTGTTTGGGTGTATAACTAACTGTCAAAAATCATGTAGGTAACTTTGCCTGATGGTTCAGGAAAATAAT
>NW_008784779.1:0-240 GCF_000715545.1 Opisthorchis viverrini
GGTGAGACATATGAGTAAAAAATAAAGCAGGCAACGCAAAGCGCTAAAAACTTTTGGTTCCAACCGAAAGCAGTCACGTCGTTCGGGAGAATTCATTAGTTACCTGGATATCATATTAGTATTGACAATAACGGGGACTGAAGAACTTTGATATTTTGAGACTTCGTCGCTGGCTAGCTGGACGCTGTAAAGTGGCTTAGTGGACTCATTCGAGTAAGTTGGTTGGCCGTTTCATTTCAC
>NW_008784780.1:0-240 GCF_000715545.1 Opisthorchis viverrini
TTTATTTTGAATAAGTGAGAAGACTGCGCCCTTTAACGATTGACGAAGCAGCGGCTTACGTTGATGCATAGTTCGGCGAAAGCTTGAGGCGATAATATTTCACGTTTTAAGAGAATGTGCTATTCCTTCTCACCACTTGCGTTCACAGTGGTCAAATCCACGCGAAAGCTCAAGCGCGTCCGATGGAAACTTCAGACTCGTTTGGATTCTCAGGTTTGAGGTGGAATATTTCAAAACCGA
>NW_008784781.1:0-240 GCF_000715545.1 Opisthorchis viverrini
GCTGTCGAAGGGTTTCCTTTATGGAAATATATTGCTGAAAGCTCTTCGATGGAAATATTCAGCTAGATTCATTTCAGTTTCCCGTCAAAACGAAGCTATTGTGCAAACGAGAGTATCTGAGATAAAAGTATATTTTCGGACAGCTGACACGGAGCGCCGAATTTTGAGATCGCGTACCGTACGTATCCCTAGAGTGACCTGGTGACCAGACTAATGATATAGTGCAGGCAGATTAGCTTA
>NW_008784782.1:0-240 GCF_000715545.1 Opisthorchis viverrini
TTTTCGGTTGATGTGTAGGCCAGCTTGACCGTAAACTCCCTTTATAAAGGATTACCGATGTCAATGGGCCCATATACGTTTACGTAAGCCATTTCAATCCGTTCGATATTTAACTTCTGATTCTAAAACTGCGTCCTGAAACTTTGGTTAACAAAATTAACTATGCTTAAATTTTCTCCCAGAAAGTCAACGCTGGAAGTCCCGCAATTGCCAGAGTATAAGATGAACACGTTGTCATCA
>NW_008784783.1:0-240 GCF_000715545.1 Opisthorchis viverrini
TTGTCCTTGTCTGTTTGGGTTAAACTAAGCCACAAATATTTTACGAATTACATAACTAATACCTATGAGCACAGGATTTCAAAGTATCATCACTAGGTCTTTCTACTTTGTAAAGGATATCAGCTTCTTTCGTAAGCACGTTTTAAATTTTGAACTATGAACATTATAGGATTTTTTATGGATTTCATAATCATACCAAAAGCAGACCAATGTGAACGTAGACATCCATTGTGGAGGGAA
>NW_008784784.1:0-240 GCF_000715545.1 Opisthorchis viverrini
CTTTCTATCTTTTCCTGAAATTGGACGTTCATCCTGCAATATGGTGTTTGTTAGTTCAACACCATGTAAGACAGTTTACGTCACAAACCGTTATCACTGAAGCGGCTGATGGAAGGTGGAAAATGATGTGTCTAATTCGGAATTCTAAAAAATCCAAAGTGTTATGGAGTACGATTACGGGTATACCAAGATTGACAGTAGTTGGATGAAGCTGCCGTTTTCAATTCAGTTCAGTTCAGT
>NW_008784785.1:0-240 GCF_000715545.1 Opisthorchis viverrini
CCAGTCTTTATGACACTAGTGACACCGACACTCAAGGAGCGCGATTTCAGAACGGAATTCCGCACAAATACTCTCGGAAAAAGCACTTCTAACAGTATCTGGTTAAACACTGTTTGCTGGACACATGCAGTCTGCTAACTGCCGGTCGCACTCGACACTGTCAGTGCATATCCCACATATGCAAGGATACATAATCACCAGCTACAAAATGTGTACGACAATTTCCGTGGATTCACGGAT
>NW_008784786.1:0-240 GCF_000715545.1 Opisthorchis viverrini
CAGCCTGCGGTCAGCACACAGTTGAAGCAGTCGTTCACCATTGTCTGTATGTACCGAGTCTAGCTTATGTCTACTACCAAAATGAGTCTCAGGTGCCCTAAGCCTGCTTCTTTTCATTCGTATCTCCGGCAACCATCACGAAACCTGAGCTTTTGGCTCACCACGGCAGGGCATTCAGGACGCCATAAAACTTGTCTTCGATGGTGTCAGCGCTACAGTCAGTTGGGGCATAAATAGACA
>NW_008784787.1:0-240 GCF_000715545.1 Opisthorchis viverrini
CAACAAGTAGATCTGTGCACAAAATGTGATGACCGTCTGATGGATGCCAGCTAGTGCATGCGAAACCTGACCGTTCTCAGTTAACGCTCCGCGCTGTCCGGTTGATTATAAGGCATTCATTGGCGATTCCAGACGAGGACCGGACGAATTCTATCATCTGCATACCGGTTTGGTCTTCAAGGGAGACTCTGAATCTGTCGTGTGTACTGTTCTTCTTCAACTGAATGTGCTGCATTCGGT
>NW_008784788.1:0-240 GCF_000715545.1 Opisthorchis viverrini
GGTGGCCTGCACGACGAACAAAAATTTGAGAAATCCGAAAAAGCTAGTAAGCTGAGCACATTTGCCATTCACAAACAGTACGCAAAGCACCGGATGTCCAGTGCATTTTTGTCTAAGGAGGCAGGGGCACCATTTATCGGGCACTTCTAGTTATCTTGAAAATAACCACAAAGTTTCCAAGTTTTTGTAAAGTCGACTCCCGGTGAATCGACGGCTAATGAATGCGGAGTCTGGCACCCG
>NW_008784789.1:0-240 GCF_000715545.1 Opisthorchis viverrini
CACCGTGGGGAACTTGGTCGAACGCCTTGTGAATATCAAGACAGGTAAGAACGATACACAGCCCGACATCGTAGGCGGACGAAATATGATGAAAGAAAACATCCTGGCATGCGTTAGCCAACCGCCGTTCCTTAATCCCATACTGCCGACTGTTAAGGGTGAGCAGACAATCCATGACAGGGACTTTGATAAGGCGTTCCAGGGTACTGGAAAGTATGCAGGTATGGTGGATGCCACGAT
>NW_008784790.1:0-240 GCF_000715545.1 Opisthorchis viverrini
GGAAAACTCAAATTTTTGACACATGTAGAAACTAGACGCGGAAGGCAATTTCTGGAACGTGGTACGCCACGGAGGACTCGATCAACCGATGCTTTGAGCTTGATCCAGTTTACGCATCAGTACGTGCAAAGGACCAGAAACCCAACGAAAATATTCAAGGAGAAGTGAATCTCGGATTCACAAACTAAGAAGCAAGGAACGCGTTGGAATCAGAATAATAAAGTTCACAAGTCAGATCTC
>NW_008784791.1:0-240 GCF_000715545.1 Opisthorchis viverrini
TGCAATTAAATTGTCCAGATCAGCGAGCAAGCGAGTATATTGATACTGTACGATGCTTCATGGTAGTCTTCCGATGAGGAAGTAACGCAGCCGAACTCTGCCCTTGCTGCCGCATTTGTGCCGCCAGCTTGACCATCACAAAAGTTTTCCCGGATGCTTCTCGCTGATCATTTTCCTGAGCAACACAAACGGTTTGCAAATGTGAGCAATCCCTTCGAGTTTCGTTCTGTTCTATCCTAC
>NW_008784792.1:0-240 GCF_000715545.1 Opisthorchis viverrini
GAAGACCATCAAGTGCAGTTTTCACTCGACACAGCTGATGTATTCGCCTACACCTATATTGTATCCGTTAGGTACTTTGTTACGACCTGACTTCAAGTGAAAAAGAGCGGTCAGGCAGTAGAAGTCGCGAGGTAACCTGGGTTGGGACAGTAAACTTGTATGCTTCAGTGTCATGCATTTGAGAACACTTGTTAAAGGGGCCTCAGTGGACCGCGCGCCTATCTGAAGCTGTTTGGTGGG
>NW_008784793.1:0-240 GCF_000715545.1 Opisthorchis viverrini
CGGACCTTCCGGTCGGTGAGTTCGGGCTCTAACCGCTGAGCCATCTCGTCCTGGGTGATGTGTTCCAAGTACTTATCCACGGTGTGGAGGTAGTGTTGGCCCATGGAGTACGAAAAAAGACTGTGGGGGACGTATGTGACAGTTTTCCTCGTCGATCAACCGCAGCCTGTTTAAAATTTGGTTTGAGAGTCTCCTCGGTCTTCGAGGAAAAGGTAGCTTTCGAGCGCGGTCATTTTAATT
>NW_008784794.1:0-240 GCF_000715545.1 Opisthorchis viverrini
CCGAGGCATGCCAGATATTGTATTGGTGGAGGTTTCGCATTGAAATTTTTTTTGAGGTTAGCCAACACCTCGCTGACCCGACAACTCTCCGTTGCATACGCGAAATCCTCGCGGTGTTATCTGGGATTTTTCGTCTTGTAATGTCCCGCCCAACAGCACCATGTTTTTCCGGTGATAATGTCAGAGAAGCAACCACTGTGATGAAACGATAGGCGGAAATTTCCTAACGAAACGGTAAAA
>NW_008784795.1:0-240 GCF_000715545.1 Opisthorchis viverrini
CGGCATTCGATATGAGTCCTTCGTCCTTGACTCAGGTTAAGCTGTCCATAAACATGAGCAAGTTTGTCACGCAAAAGCGGTTTGTGAGAGATCCGTGTTGAGCTGAAGTTATCAAGTTGCTGGAAGTAGGCCAATCTAAGATAGCTCGCTTGAGAATGCTTCCCACCACCTTGCACGGCAAGCTAATAAGGCTTATAGACCTGTAGCCGCCGGACGATATTCGGTCATCAGTTTTGTAGA
>NW_008784796.1:0-240 GCF_000715545.1 Opisthorchis viverrini
CTAAGCAACACATTGTGAGACCGTCTCTTTTTCAATTCGAAGGAAATGCACTTTGACGTCTTCTGAGTTCATTTATCCATATGATGCCATAACGAAATTTTAAGGTGCTAATCCTTCTGGACTCCAGCGTAAACAGTTGTGTCTAATTAGTATATCCTAATATTTTGGTTTACTTCTTTCTCAAAACAGGAATGAGTACCGTGCCTGAAGTGATCGTGGCTCGACACTGCGGGATACGTG
>NW_008784797.1:0-240 GCF_000715545.1 Opisthorchis viverrini
GAGCTTATAATGAAAACGTGACAGATAAGGATTCGCATTGACCGAGGATCATCTTTTTTCCGTCGAGGGCGCTCTTTGTTCGTTGCTCTCGTTTGAATGTGTAGTATAGTAGGCGTATCTAATCTCAAAGCTTTAGTTTGGTAACATAGGATTCTCAGTTTAGATGAAGCGATGGATTATCTGGCTATAGCCGATCGCCATACGTCTCTTTGTGAAACGTCATGGCACAAATTACAGTGA
>NW_008784798.1:0-240 GCF_000715545.1 Opisthorchis viverrini
CAACCCAAGACATGAGCGACACAGCCCTATTGAACCAGAAGATTACATTTTTGATCCCGAAGCAGACACAACGGCTAATTTTCCCTCGGTGCTTACATTTGCGGGCGAGCATCCTAGGAATAAGAGCTGGGACATCTTCTGTGTTTTCTTCGGTCACCGTTGGTGCCACTGGCCTGTTTGTGACATCCGGAGTGTTGATCTTGTTGTTTAGAATCCAACTGACTCAAGGTTGCCAATTTC
>NW_008784799.1:0-240 GCF_000715545.1 Opisthorchis viverrini
GCTCAAAAGCACTGTTTTGTTTTCAACAAGTTTGCGTTGCAATGCTCAAAAATCTGTCAACAGATGTGTCACAAGCATCTGAGCTGGGTACCGCGTCTTCAGCACAATGGACTCGTTTCCTTTCCCGACAAGCGTGACAAAGCCAGACGCTTCTTACTGAGACCACACTGTACAGTGCATATGAGAACACCGAACACTGCCAGCGACTGTCGAAAACCAAACGCTCAACCTTGTAAACAG
>NW_008784800.1:0-240 GCF_000715545.1 Opisthorchis viverrini
GTCTTGTCTAAAATGGTTAGTTTTTGCGAACAATCCACATTGAAACGACAGGATCCATCGAAATAGGAAAAGAACAGCCCTGGTGTTTGGAAACATGTCATGTTCGACCGGAGAACAGATGTCAGTATCACAAATTCACCGCTCCACCGTGATGTGTCCTATCCGGGACTGTGATTCTAGCGTTACTTTGCCGTTCTGTTGGATTTTCGCGGATTTTGCAGTTCATTTGCCGTCCCCATA
>NW_008784801.1:0-240 GCF_000715545.1 Opisthorchis viverrini
ATACAGGTGTTGAAAAATAAAATCAGAAGTCCTACAGGGTAAAACGGCAGCACGTTACTTTTTACGGACCCTGTGGGCCTATATAGCTTAGTGTTAAGAAGGGGAATTTTCTTTACCAATAGTCTCATGGTGCCAACCCGTCATCTGCATTTCGACTATTTTCTGTCTAGGCCTGAGCAACTTAGAAAAATCCAAGTTCTCGTGCTCCTTACTGGTGGACGGCAGTCAGGCACCAAAATG
>NW_008784802.1:0-240 GCF_000715545.1 Opisthorchis viverrini
AGTTTGACGGTCGCGCCTTCGTTGGCGTCAATTCGTACACGAAATTCATGTAATGTGGGGTCACGACAGATCGGAATAAAAACTGCACACTGTCTCGTGTAGATTGTTCAAGAATTCACAGTTAGAAACAAGAATGAAATCGAGTTTGAAGTTTAATAGTTGGCTACCAGCTGACTGTGTTAACTAACTGTCGAATTCGTAATATTTCTGAACTCCACGCAGGTTTATCAAACGGGTGTG
>NW_008784803.1:0-240 GCF_000715545.1 Opisthorchis viverrini
TATCGATTGCGGTGGTGGTTCTTCACCTGGAATGCATGTAGCGTACAACTGGTCCCCGAAAGTGCTATCCATTTTGTGAGCATTTTGAATCTCATACACATGTTGTTGGTGATGAGTCAAAACACGCCTGCTTCGCATGTCAGATGTACGAAAATGAAACCCAGACACGGCCAAAGGGATATGCACTGCCGATGAACTTTAAAAAAAGCTAAAATTGAGTCTAGTATCTCCCCCCCCCCC
>NW_008784804.1:0-240 GCF_000715545.1 Opisthorchis viverrini
GATAGAAATGAATAAAATCTAGCCTCAGATGATCGTGAGGGAAGGGATTTTTTGCAAAAGGACCTAACTCTCCTCACACTACCAAGAATATAAAAGTAGCTCAGTGGAAGTATAAACTTCACCCGATGCTTGAAACTCCCAACTGAGAAGTGGTTGCTCGCGGACCCGGGCAACACGTGTGACCACGTGATGTGGATCCCCTGATGAGCGGCGCCATATGCTGTCTAAGGGCGAGTTAAT
>NW_008784805.1:0-240 GCF_000715545.1 Opisthorchis viverrini
CAAGTGAAATCTTCCCTGAGGAAATGTTGGTAATGCGGACAGACCACATTCACACGATTTTCGTTAAAACTTGTCCCAACAGAGCTTTTTGCTCGTGCTAAGTAGGCGGTGGTCACACACTAGATCACGTGACTCGTTTGTTTACACGCAAATCACGTGATAAAGTACGATTGCACTGTTTCTGTAAATTCCAGGGATAAGGAGAAATCTTTGGTTGATATGTGTGTAATCACGTTTCAT
>NW_008784806.1:0-240 GCF_000715545.1 Opisthorchis viverrini
GGGCGTCAACCAACAAAACCCGCGTTCCAGTATGTCCTATCGTGAAGTGATTTAAGGTGGAGCTCTCGAACAAACCCGGCACAAATAATCGGTGTTCAACCCCAAAAGCCCTCCGTTCATCCTCTCTTACTCTAGACTATTTTATGAGACCACAAGAGCACCCACTCACCTTAGCGGCCTGAAAATCAGCGTCCTTGGATAAATCGATCACCAACTTAACGAAATACACTCATTTGCAAA
>NW_008784807.1:0-240 GCF_000715545.1 Opisthorchis viverrini
GCAAACTTTGAAGATGAGGTCAGTGACAAGAGGTATCAAATTTAAAAGCCTTAGCAAAGTAATCACCAAGTTACCGTGCCGCAGTAAGTAGGTTTTCACATACGTGCACACAGGCAAAGTGATTGGAGCTTCGAAGGAACCCCTCCCAGTACAAGTGAATTGAGCCAGCCCCGTTTGGGAAGATTATTATCGGCGTTCGGAATGTTGACAAGCAAACCAAATCAGAGGTTGCGATTAGCT
>NW_008784808.1:0-240 GCF_000715545.1 Opisthorchis viverrini
TATTGGCTAAATGCTGGTTGCCAATGGCGCATTCAGGTGTCGGAATTTCCAGAAGATTGTCGTCGCTCACCCTATCTATATAAAGCGCTGTACAAGTGTTTTTGATTTCATTTTGGAAGTTACCATACGGTGGTGATCTGCAAATTCACTAATTGCACTTTAACCTCCAGTTCTTATTTTTACCATCCACGATTTTCACAAATTTCAACCGATGTCACCCATGAAAATTTCAACTCGAAA
>NW_008784809.1:0-240 GCF_000715545.1 Opisthorchis viverrini
ACTTGGTTGCATTGTTTGATGTCATTATTTTGTTAGTAAGAATCCAAAAGGCTTTTCACCCAGTTCGGAGTTACGTAGATATCAGAACTGGCTTATTTTCTCGCATTTCGAAGATCTATTCTGTTGAGCAAGCGTTGTTGAAAGAGCCGACCGATCCCTTGAATGCAATATATCCATGGATTTAAATAACGGCAGTTTTTTCGGGTTGCATCTACACGTAGCGTTGCACCAACTTCCAAC
>NW_008784810.1:0-240 GCF_000715545.1 Opisthorchis viverrini
CCCTCATAGACTGTTGCTGTTGATCAGATGGCACATTGCAGTTTCGCTTAAACAGATGTGGGTGGAAACTGGTGGTCTGCCACGAATCACCAGGGTCAATGTGAGGTCGATTCAGGAAACCTACCGGATCCCAATACCGAGATTTTGAAACTCTATGAATTGGATCAAAAATAGTCCTGTTGTTTCTGGTGCAAATTGTTCATTATTTTAGCGCTGTAACCGGTGATCAACGCATCATCA
>NW_008784811.1:0-240 GCF_000715545.1 Opisthorchis viverrini
ATACAGGTGTTGAAAAATAAAATCAGAAGCCCTACAGAGTAAAACGGCAGTATGTTACTCTTTACGGACCCTGTGGGCCTATATAGCTTGGTGTTTAGAACGCGAATTTTCTTTACCAAAAGTTTCATGGTGCTAACCCGTCATCTGCATTTCAACTATTTTCTGTCTTGGCCCGAGCAACTTAGAAATATCCAAGTTCTCGTGCTCCCTTCTGGTGGACGGCAGTCAGGCACCAAAATG
>NW_008784812.1:0-240 GCF_000715545.1 Opisthorchis viverrini
GGCTATTGATATGCTAAGAGCGTAAAAATCCGTAAACCAAATGTGTATTGGATAAATCGATTGGTAACAAAGCCCAAATAAACTAGTGCTTGTAAAAAAAACACTTTGGAAGATTGAGACGTCGTAAAACCTGGCGTTGAAATAAAATTTGAGTTATTAACACTTAAGTCTCGGTAGCTGAACAAAATGATGAAGTAGAAAGTGGGGTCCTGGGACAGTTCACTTCAGTAGGCGAACATT
>NW_008784813.1:0-240 GCF_000715545.1 Opisthorchis viverrini
GCTACAGCTGAACGACTTTTTTGTCTACGACCTTCCTCAATTAGCCAACAATTTCAACCAGATTTTGTGTACTTCAGAAGCCTGCGTCCCGAACCTACGTCGTCCGACAGTGGCGTGCAGGCGTTAAATCGCGTTTTATGCTCTATCAACTCATCGATCACCGATTCCATGACCCAGACTTGGGAAATAGATCACTCATTGGGGAACCATTTATTGAAAGTTCTTGGAGATGGAGTGGGC
>NW_008784814.1:0-240 GCF_000715545.1 Opisthorchis viverrini
AGAACGTTGATTCACTCCGAAATCAATGATCCAGATGTTCATCTCCTCAATCAGGGTCATGTCAATCTTCAATCTAAAGAAACTACGTATCACCGGTAGGTAGCAAAGCTTCGGGAGTGTACGTGATGGCTTTGTTCATTCTGGAAGTCATAGTACTCACCACTGTGCTGAAAATCCCTCGACGGCTCACCACAGGTTTCGTCTACCTAATACTGAGTATTGAGAACTTCGCTCATTTGC
>NW_008784815.1:0-240 GCF_000715545.1 Opisthorchis viverrini
CTTGCACAATTCCACAGATTCAGCTTTTAGACTAAGGGAGGGATATCGCAGCATTTGACCAGGGACCAGTTCCCAACGGAACTTGAGAGATTTGCAATCACGCGCCATTATGTGAACATGATTCAGTTGTTGGCAGTCGTCAAAAGCAAAGATACTCTCAATTAACAGTAGAATCAGCAAGAGGAGACTTGTAGGAAACATAGTCTGCGTGCACCCACTCTAAAATGAATGAGGAGCTTC
>NW_008784816.1:0-240 GCF_000715545.1 Opisthorchis viverrini
GTTACCTGCACTCCCAGAATTACAGCAATTTTTCTACAGAAATTATAAGGTCATAAGCTCCAAGCATACGGGCCAGAAGTGACTGGATTTTGGTATATTTTGTCAAAAAAACAAGGTAACTGAATTCGTGCCATTCGCTTTCGTAGGTGACAGCCTCGTAAGCACGAATCAACCTATGGCTTATCGCACGCTGTTTGCATCTAAGCAAGAATATTTACTTCATATGCCTCATACATTAAG
>NW_008784817.1:0-240 GCF_000715545.1 Opisthorchis viverrini
ACTTTTCCAACAATTGCATCCTACAATCAGTGAGTTTTGATTCGCTTTCTAGCTGCCAAACTAACTGGCCATTTACATATATCTGTATAATTTCTAAAAGGCCAGACTCAAGCATTAGAGAGTAAGGATGAGAATTTAGAAGTGCAAACTCGAGCACATAACGGGTGTGAATAAAGCGGATGATCTAAGTCACCCGTTGGCTTCATCGAGTTGCAGATAGTCGAAAGCTTAAAAACTTGT
>NW_008784818.1:0-240 GCF_000715545.1 Opisthorchis viverrini
ACACACTAAACAGTGTTTGGCAGCCCTCAACCGGCTTTATGCTTCTTAGGACTCATCCGGTAGACGCAGTACTCAAGTATTCGGTAGCCTTATACTCCACGTAAGTATCGATTGCATACCAACTTAGTTCCCACAAGAGGGAATCGCGGCTAAACCTCTCGTTTACGACATCAAAAGGGACATAATGAACGAGAGATTCAAATCGGATTCAGGTGAGTCTCCCGTGAATACCAAATCGGT
>NW_008784819.1:0-240 GCF_000715545.1 Opisthorchis viverrini
AAAGTAAATTGAGTAGTAGGTTGTAAACTCTTCCGCACATTATCTACTGGCAGCATTACACCGACAGTTCAGAATGATGAATTTCGCATGCCAGAAGTTCGAACTCAACCACTAAAAACTTCTGGCCTGTTGTCCGATTAATGCGAAATCGCAGATTAAAAAAATTGATTAACAGATCATTAAGAAACCCTGAAAAATTATCATTCTTCGAAGTTCACAGTGCTGCAAAACTGAGTTAAC
>NW_008784820.1:0-240 GCF_000715545.1 Opisthorchis viverrini
TACACTGGTTGACGGTCATTTGGTAGATACCTCACAACTGTTGCATTCTTGTTGCTACTCATTACTCAGAGTCCTTCGCTAGGCTTGTTCCGAGTGGACGACGCATAAGTCGTGGGTTTATTAGAAGGGAGCTCATATTGGATACGGTCACTCAAAAGGGGTCGAGGACAACCGGGTATTCGCTCATCTGAAGGACTAGGAACCAAGTGCGAACTATGTATGACCTAAACGCACTGATTA
>NW_008784821.1:0-240 GCF_000715545.1 Opisthorchis viverrini
TTTCCGACGACTGAACTGTATCGCATTTTTTCTTGTAGCTGATGCGCACTGAGTATTAGGTTCAAAGAAATACGAAGCTTACCTGAATTGAAAGATGCCTCGTTTTCCGACGAACATAGTGGAACTGGTAACCCACACATGTGTCATGTATAATCATCGTGTCTTCTAGTTAGCTCTCAACAGTATTGTTACAAGTAATATTCCACTAATATAGTGCTGTTAATTGGTCTCCCAGAAAAC
>NW_008784822.1:0-240 GCF_000715545.1 Opisthorchis viverrini
ATTATGCGATAGCATATGTGGTCACTATAGGTGGTCAATTTGAGCAACGGATATACCAGATGTTGAAGACACGCGCGACAGTTGGCGGATACGTTTTGGCTGAAAAAGCTTGGTCATTTCAAACGCGCGATGTGCGCAAATGTTTGTGATGAGAGCAGTGATTCCCAGGAATGTTTATGACAATGTGTAATTAGATGGCTCTGAAGTGCGGTAAGGCACTCAAAAAGGTAGATAGTCTCC
>NW_008784823.1:0-240 GCF_000715545.1 Opisthorchis viverrini
TTGTGTCTCGGACAGAGCTTTTCATCGTTCCTCGGAGACGATCAGCATTGATGCTCCCATAAACATGGATATCTTGGACGCTTGATGGAAGCTATTCACTGGCTTCACATTCCTATTGCAGAGGGCAGTACGGATTTACCTCTTAGTCGTCTAGTAATGTGTACTCGCTGCGCTTCGTCGTTCTGCCCCCGATGGCCTTCCAGGCATGGTGGAACCTTTAGGAACTGAGTCCCAGCCAGT
>NW_008784824.1:0-240 GCF_000715545.1 Opisthorchis viverrini
AGGCGATCACAATTTTTGATCAAACATTTGGAGTAAAGGCAAAAACTCGCCGACGAAGCAGTCAGTATTCATCATGGAGAAACATTTCCTAGAGGACATGCGAGCTTCATTTCATTGTAGGTAGATTTGAAAATATAAACTAACAAGCTGGGTAAAAACGTGCTTCGTTTGAGTGGCGAATTTAACATCTAGCACACTACAAGTTACATTGCACGCCCCTACCGTATTGGATTGTATTTG
>NW_008784825.1:0-240 GCF_000715545.1 Opisthorchis viverrini
ATCCCATCTGAGTCATTCACACTTATGATTAGCCGATTTGTAGCCAAATGGTTGAGTGTTTAAAACTACTAGCTTATAGATCGCGGTTTGGCAACCTTCCATGGTTTTGTAAGATGCGCACCGCTGATGATTTCTGATAAGGATGAATCAGCTCTACAGTGCTGCTCTTCCTTTAAGCACACCTCCCCCACTCATGAGACGGAATCTCGATTGCGAATTTCACAATATCATTTTAGGACA
>NW_008784826.1:0-240 GCF_000715545.1 Opisthorchis viverrini
GCAAGAGACACTCACACGACTAAGGAACGGACATCTAACCCCGTTGCGAATTGAAGTTTTTAGGACCAACCTAGGTGATGAGCCAGATTGATCGATTCTTCGAGACAAAGCTTCAGATGCTCGCTAACTCACACATCGATATCTACCGAACACGTGACTCAAAACCGCCAGATCTGCCAGTAGTAGCATGTGGTGTGGTGGATGGGTGACTTCTCCAGCTGGTTTTCCAACCAAACACTG
>NW_008784827.1:0-240 GCF_000715545.1 Opisthorchis viverrini
CCAGCCCTTGTGCATTCCAAGTCGACTCTGCATTTTTTTACACTACTGTTGATGAGATGTGTCAATTTTTCACCCCAATGAATTTGGATAGCAAATTTGTCTATTTGTTCGCGATTATCGTGAGAATTCGCACAAAGGAAGCAGGTAACATTCAAAGATAGGATATTTCTTCGCAAATGACACAGCACCGAATATGGTAGAGCCAGATAAAATTTTCACGAAACTAATCGGAACGTCCAA
>NW_008784828.1:0-240 GCF_000715545.1 Opisthorchis viverrini
AGCAACCACATGCTGAAATATGGTGCCTGCCTGATGGAATCCAATCCCACATGAACAAGCATGACTGAATTGAAGATTGATCAGTTGATACACAGGATCGAGAAGTTTGCCAGAACTCCTAGAGTCAGCCTCTCTCTTTGTTGATTGGGGGCTTCGGCTGTTCTAGAAGGCGGTGAAAAATGGCGTAAAACCAGTGTAACATGAAAGAGGGAATGAGGACGTCCGTAGGTGCGATAGTTA
>NW_008784829.1:0-240 GCF_000715545.1 Opisthorchis viverrini
AATTTACATAACGAGACCAAGCTGTCAAGTTGGAGGAATGTTAGCGGTTTTTTGCTATTTTGGAGTTTCAGAGCGTTTGATGCCTCTTCGTTTCTAAAAGGCGATATAGCTGCAGCTATTGACACTATTTTCCAAAACCCTCTTGCAGGTAGCGAAGCTTCGGTAGGCAAGGCATTTCCCAGTCCTCTTTCAGACTTGCGAAACGCAGAATGATTGAAGCCTCGCGCTGCACAGATGGTG
>NW_008784830.1:0-240 GCF_000715545.1 Opisthorchis viverrini
AGTTTTGACTCTTTCGGACTGATTGTACTGCCCAGTGGAAACAAGAAGCGCCTGAAAACTGCCCGGAACGCAGTATCCTGAAAAAGCTATCGTCCCCAGGAGCCACCCTGAGCCTTGTGACTCGTTCTTTAAAGGTATTTCATAAAACCACTCGGGGCGCCATAGCTGCTTAGGCATGTCATCAAAATAAAATCACAATAAAGCCTATCAGAAGTTCCGTAGGATCAACCGTGGTAGGTT
>NW_008784831.1:0-240 GCF_000715545.1 Opisthorchis viverrini
AAAAAAACTCACAATAAATAGCCATTGTTTATGTATCGTATTTTGAAAACAAAACAAAACGAGGCAGATGTGATACTCAGAAAAGGAATATCACATACCAATCATGATCGTTTATCAACCTCAACAGAGGGCATTATAGCCAAAAAACCGCAGCGTTCGTTGAATGTATTTAACATTGTGACGTAAACGGAGAGGTTTTTGACATGTTTTCAAAACAATTCAGTGAATGAATGTTTGAAT
>NW_008784832.1:0-240 GCF_000715545.1 Opisthorchis viverrini
TCTCGGCTAGGATCTGACTTGGAACGACCCTGAATCTCATTCAGGCCGATATCCAGGGTATCCGTTTCTTTCTATGTCACTACAATAGGGAGGTTGGTGAAAGCTTGCTAACACCGGTGGGTTGAGGGATTCGACCGAAGCCGTCTAATTATCCACGAAATAATGTTATGCCTTATCGTGGTTACAAGGTTAGAAGCAAGCGTGAAGCGTACTCCCAAACTATCGGTCTACTCACCTGAT
>NW_008784833.1:0-240 GCF_000715545.1 Opisthorchis viverrini
AACGAAACGAAAATAACGAAACTTTCATATATCAGTCCAATACAAACTACGTTCTGCCAGAAAACTTTCATTCGGTTGGGTTTCTATGCGAACAAAAGGCTGAAATCATCTTCACTCATGCTAGAGGCGACTTCTCGAAGACCCAATTTTTGGCGCACATTTCAAATATCCACAACATTTTTCACTATCTGCATTTAGCCATTTGGACACGCGAGAGTTGCGTGCAAATCAGCGACTGTT
>NW_008784834.1:0-240 GCF_000715545.1 Opisthorchis viverrini
AACCGTTTCAGGTGTATGCTCAAGCACGCTTGCTGTCCGCAAACTCATCTCGATCCGGCTTAAGTAAAGGTGGTGTAGTAGTGGAGTATTGGAGTAGTGGTTACGCTTGCCTCGCATGTCAGATGTCCGAGGTTCAAATCCCGGCACGGCCATTGGATATGCACTGCTGATGAGCTCCAATAAGAGCGAAACTCGAGTCCAGCGCCTCCGTTTAGTGTGAACTCACCGGAATAATTACGC
>NW_008784835.1:0-240 GCF_000715545.1 Opisthorchis viverrini
TATCGGGGCAGACCTAAAGCAGAGGAATGTGGTTACTTAATAAGTCGGTCGTTTCCCGTCTAACGCGGAGCAGAAGTTTTCGGCGATTCAGCAGGTGTGTTAAGCGATTGTCCGGGCCATAGATAACTTGAGGTCATACCCGCTTGGACAAATTTCGCAAGTGGGGACCGACCACAAGCCCGTAGAATGGATCAGGACCACAAGAGATGCACGCGGAAAGCTCGAGCGCTGGGCACTCCG
>NW_008784836.1:0-240 GCF_000715545.1 Opisthorchis viverrini
TATGTTGACTGGCGTTCATTCTCAGTGTTTTCTTCCAGGACTCTCAGAACACAGTTCACTTTGACCCACTTCCCTGGATGATTTTGTCACTGTAAATATCCAGCCCATCGGTAGACTTCAGTTCGAAATACAGTATTAACGAAGTGTAGGAAACTTTCTAATGGCTATCCAAACTATGTCATGGAGGGCCTAGGTAAATCAGCGTCGACAGCGTCAGCTGTGTCACTAGATTTGCGTAAG
>NW_008784837.1:0-240 GCF_000715545.1 Opisthorchis viverrini
GCATTCACTACTGTTGGGAATATCGATCAGCAAACTGGCCATCCAGTGGTCAGCTGATCTGTTTTCAGGTTTCACACTGCAAGCATCACGTTTTGATCGTCTCTAACTTAGGGTCGACGGTTGAATACTATTTCTTTGCAGTGAGGCTATGCGGATCAATCAGTAGATCCACGTTTGGGTTTCCGGTCTCACTAGCTTCCCAACGCTTGAATACAGACTTGCTGAGAATACACATAGAAC
>NW_008784838.1:0-240 GCF_000715545.1 Opisthorchis viverrini
AAAATAAAACAACTGGAATACTTTATTGTGTCGTGGTGTTTTTTCAACGTGTTAGCTCAAGAAAGGATTACGGCCGTAAAATTGTATTTTTATATTGAGGAACTGGGTTATTTTGGACACCAGATGAACCAAATAAACAGGACTGAAGCGTAATGGACAGACAACTTCCGTAAAAGATGGTCTCAAAAGTTGGATAATACCCTTTGCCGTCCAACAGTCAAACCGTAAGACACACCGATG
>NW_008784839.1:0-240 GCF_000715545.1 Opisthorchis viverrini
TTGTCTCAGCTTGATATGTTCCCCAAAAGAAAGATAAAGTCCTAGTAATTGTGTTTCTATACGCATGCGGATTAAGGAGTGATCGCGCTTACATCGGATGATGCGAACTGTTTGTGACACTGTCCCTTTTTCGTGAAACCCCTAGTACCCGCAAATCCCGCCAGTTGTGTTGTTATTCTACCAGTACCGAAATGATCATGCCTGACAGAACGCCATCCACTAGTTAGAAATAAACAGCAT
>NW_008784840.1:0-240 GCF_000715545.1 Opisthorchis viverrini
GGAAAGTTAGTTAGATAGTTCCATTTGCCATTTTGCAGTTTCTCCAAGTAAACGCCCTTCACAATCGTCATTGATCCAAAACTGTGCTGTTCGCAAAATTGTCAGTGACGTTATAAATAAGAGTGAAATTGCCTTTAAGTAAAAAGCATTCGATAAGTTAGAATTTATTCGCTTGTATTCATTTTCCAATACGAATTTTGCGATAATTTGGTAAAAATACAATGGACGAAAAATGATGAC
>NW_008784841.1:0-240 GCF_000715545.1 Opisthorchis viverrini
ATCCATGCTGAAAAGCCGAGAAAACTATACAGTTCTTTTATCTTGCTGGGAGTCATCAGTAGTACAGGTCTCAAAAAAACACGTTGTTCTCAGCCCGCAACCCTCCGGCCAGTTGTTGTACACATAAGCTGTTGGCCGCGAGAGGCTGATCAGCAATTTGATTGGCTCAAACCTTGACCAGACATTGCGCCACTCATCCTCCAATAACAAGAAAACACATCACGTGGTTTCGTATCGACC
>NW_008784842.1:0-240 GCF_000715545.1 Opisthorchis viverrini
CTGGAGATGGTGCGTAAGAAGGACAGACATGAACAGTGGGCAAAGTGTGCTGTGGACTTTGTCACGCCTAAACCGGCATGGGAAAGAAAATCCAATTACCGAGAGCATACCTGAATCCTGGGAGAACACGTCGGGCTAAGAGAAGATCGGATCCTTAGAATTTGAAGGCTTAGAGCAGAAACAGAACGAGGGAAGACAAAACAGAGGCCTTTTGCCTGGCACATAATAAGAAAACTTCAA
>NW_008784843.1:0-240 GCF_000715545.1 Opisthorchis viverrini
ACTTTAACAGGGAGTTAGTCTAATCCATTTTCATCTTGCGGTGAGATGTTGCTCGTAGCGTCTTGTCTAAGTTAGCGAAATTTCAAGGTCACGGACCTTCATCGATTCGCATTTTGTTGCTGGTTTAAGAGAAATGAAATATGAAATCACATTTTAGCGTATTTTGGCATTCTACTGTGTTCTTTAAGAACGAAGTAACATATAACAACTAGCAGCCATTAAAATACGAATTCCGCGCCG
>NW_008784844.1:0-240 GCF_000715545.1 Opisthorchis viverrini
TCTTGCTACCCAAGGAGAACCAAATACCTCGTTATCAGCCTGCATTCGCTCTGACAGAATTGTGTGTCTGATGACGTCGGTGCACGGATCGATCTTAAAGCATGGGACAGCGCTTACTTGAGAGGTACAAGCACTTCGGGAGAGCCGGCTCTCTAACACATCAGGCTGACTGAACGTCGCATTGCCATCGACATGGGTCATCTATCCCTTACCGTAACCGCCATGGGTAATTCCAGCGGT
>NW_008784845.1:0-240 GCF_000715545.1 Opisthorchis viverrini
TGCCGCTGTTCAAACGAAGCGGATTTTCACGTTCAACAGAAAAGCAGATGCACAGATTGTGTTTCCTGAAAATGACTTCAAACGGTAGCTGTGGCACAATAAGAGCTTTCACAGTAACCTAGACTGGGACGACCGGTTAAGCCATTGGACGGGCGAGTTCATGTATGTTCAACGCCAAAAATTGAACGTACAGGCTGTCCAGAGTCGCCAGCTCGCTACAAATCTTCGCTCAGCTAGTGC
>NW_008784846.1:0-240 GCF_000715545.1 Opisthorchis viverrini
ATCAGCTAACCTCGCAGGTACAAATCCTACACACAGACTATTCACGGGATACAGTAATCACTGCTCGATATTTCTGTTACACTTTCCAGCTGAGCCTGGTCAATTCATCTCCCGTATTAGCTAGCTGACTGTGAACATTTCGCGCCTGTATTTTGCTACAGTGATGAAGGAACGATTTGACTTTATCCACGTCATTCTTCCGTGTGCCTGTTTTCGGCTTGGCTAGTTTCAAAAGTGTTG
>NW_008784847.1:0-240 GCF_000715545.1 Opisthorchis viverrini
GATTTCAGGTTTGTTCGCTCTTTTATCTGGGACGCGTGATCTTAACTTTGATGCCGCTGTAGTCCTGGACAGTGCCGGGTTATTATGCCATAATATCAGACATGAACAGTGCCGAAATATCGTAAGCAGGAGCACGAGTTTTCAAGAATGACTGAAAGGCGAGTGTTAAACGTCATGAGGTTCAACACTGTACCGACGGACTGCAGCGACGGACCTGTGCATGTAGGGATACCCGCGTAT
>NW_008784848.1:0-240 GCF_000715545.1 Opisthorchis viverrini
GAAAGCCACTACCAGCAAGCTCAGCTGCGGTAGTCACTGCCATCACCTTGGTTGGGGACCTTGAAACAGGACACAACAGTAGCTAGGGGCATCGATGGACATGCCCTAGTCGCACGCTCAATTGCGCACGCTTCCAAACAGTTGCGTTCAGTATATAGCTTCCCCTACTGATTCCCCGAAAAACCAATTCGCCTCTGGATTCACGCGTCATTTATATCAGCTACTGCCTCCAGTGCGTAG
>NW_008784849.1:0-240 GCF_000715545.1 Opisthorchis viverrini
TCAATCGGTAACGGCCAAAAACTTCGACAAATCGACTGCATCCAACGTAAAGAGGCACCCATCAGATATCGCCCAGGAAGGCAACATTCACTAATTAGATTCAATCTAATCGACAAGACACATTTTGGCTAGCCAGTGAGCACGGCTCCATATGGTCACAATGTGATCAATATTCACGTATTTAATCGTCATTAAATCAAGCCAAACACGTAGGTACTTTAGGATTATCAGGAAGACCAC
>NW_008784850.1:0-240 GCF_000715545.1 Opisthorchis viverrini
CAAAGCATCACACACCTATTCGAGAACAGCACCCCACGTAATAGCCTAATAGTCATGCCTCACAGCGGACGACTACTGTGAGGGACCACCATGAATGCCTCGAATGGTAGCTACACACGCATGACAGTTCAGTAAGACTGCGAAGCGATCTTGTTTCCAACATCTGATAAATGATATCGATCGATGATCGAAGGATCGTTTGATCGTACTGAGTCACGTTTTGAGAAGACATCAAAAAAA
>NW_008784851.1:0-240 GCF_000715545.1 Opisthorchis viverrini
AACTGTAGGGGTTGGCCACATAAAAGGAATCTCATTAGTTTTGGGTACTACACTTGGAGGATGCAGTTGGTGTCGCATTGCAAATGTCTCTTTCACTATAAAGAAACAAAGCCAGCAAGCGCCCCTTTTCGTTTTGCATTTTACAAAGAAGACTTCAGCCGAACTCCTGTGCGCGCACCTCCGTTCGTCAATTCCTGAAGGATCTGACGAATGGGTGTCTTGTAAAGAGCTGCAAATGTC
>NW_008784852.1:0-240 GCF_000715545.1 Opisthorchis viverrini
ATTATGCTGTTACTTAACGTCACTACCAAAGAAACAGCTTCCGTCTATTTGTTTCCAACTACAATTTCTAAACGACTGGAATCGAAATTTGATTGCCCTGACAATATAGCACTCATGTTGTTTATGACAGGTATATCTAAGTTATCACAAGCAATGAAAAAGTTTATGTAGGTAGTAACCATATGTTCGTATGTTACGCACCACAAACATTCTGCTGAAGTTCAGGTAAGGTGTATAAGT
>NW_008784853.1:0-240 GCF_000715545.1 Opisthorchis viverrini
TATGATTGGTCTGTTGAATCCTTTTCGGTCGTCCAGCTCAAACAGATGGATGGACAGGTGTAAGCCTGATCATCTGTGTAATTTCTACCGGCCCGATACTTCACTTTACTTATGACAGTATCTTTAACGTATTGCCTAAAGCCGCAGGGTAATTTGTCCCCATCTGCACACTTTGCTAATGGCAACAAGCGACAACATCGATACATGTATATAGGTAATGTACTACTCATAAGGTTGCTG
>NW_008784854.1:0-240 GCF_000715545.1 Opisthorchis viverrini
GCTGATTGATGAAGTGAGGTGGCCTCATAACAATCAGTTAAGTACTAGATATACACACGGCTAACCAGGCAAATTCTAGTGTTCTAATTGTCAGCCAGAAAGTTGCAATTTGAGGTCTCCCCCGAGTTCCATACTGATGAGAAACTCAATTAGGATAAAATATTTCTGCGATGCTCATTCAGTCATATCATTGATTGCCTGCTGTTAAAATTTTTGTGAAAACTATTTCCGTTGCACAAA
>NW_008784855.1:0-240 GCF_000715545.1 Opisthorchis viverrini
ATTGAAGCGAGGCATTCTTCACGACGAAACTTTCCCTATTGGCAGTTATTTCGACACACGCTCAAGCACTTCTGACAAGGACAGCAGTGCGCAGTAGGTTTGATCACGGAATAACCGTTCAGCAGCTAGAAATTCAGACGAGCAAAAGAATAAAGTCACGAGTATGGTGCCAGTGGTATACGAGTAGATAGTGGAACTTACTCTGCTGGCCAAATGATTCGATAAATTTGGCTGTAGACA
>NW_008784856.1:0-240 GCF_000715545.1 Opisthorchis viverrini
ATTTAAAGCGAGACCCTTCAATCTGCAAGTCTTTGGTCGCTTGGTCAGTCTGAAAAATTTGTTGCGCCCAATCCATTTGAATGTTACTACAAAAGGGAGGGGGCTGCGTGGGGTCGCAGCATTTTGCTTTCATGTGTTAAACCAATGAGCCCCGGTTCATAAGTGCAAGGCAAGCGAATCCCCAGAAACAGTTAATACACTTTATCTATGTGGAATTATGTGTGTTGAAGAAGGTCGCCT
>NW_008784857.1:0-240 GCF_000715545.1 Opisthorchis viverrini
CTGTCATGAATTGTGAATGTTTACCAGGCAACTCACAGGCTGAACAAAACAGGAAAGCAAATGCTCACTGTGTCATGAGATGACGCAACTACTGAGCATGCATGCTTAACCCGATTGAATGTGTTTACGCTAGCTTCATTCTGGTTAGACCTGGCATTGTGGATCACATGACTTCCTATCTGCTCGAATTCCACGAAAGTACTTTTATATATCAATGACAGCACACAGACTACATGATCA
>NW_008784858.1:0-240 GCF_000715545.1 Opisthorchis viverrini
CCAGGGGAGTTCCGTAAGTCATTGCAAACAGGCTACCCACAAGTGATGTATCTTTGTGGTCGAACAACCATGCCACCAGGACTGAAATTATCCGCCCACATAGAAAGAGGCATCAGGTCTGCCCATATGAGTTTGCTGGTACTACTTATGGTTAGAAAGATTTAACGGAATAAGCCCACAACAGAATTCCTAAATTTTGCGATGGGAAATTATCCCAACGCCTGGTAAGTAGAATATTTC
>NW_008784859.1:0-240 GCF_000715545.1 Opisthorchis viverrini
TCAAACGAAACTTTCAGAACCGGCTCCTCGAATACCTACCGGGCAGTCCGATGTCGGATATAAACGGCCCTTGGGAACAGATATCCGAAACTTTCGTTCGCAGTACAACCCAGCCAACTTCATCCAAAGATTGAATCTCTGATAGGACTATATCTTTGCTGGAGGCCCAGGGACACATTCCTCCTAGCCGCAACCACAACTCCACCCGACACATCATCCGGCGCCAGGTGAAACTGAGTG
>NW_008784860.1:0-240 GCF_000715545.1 Opisthorchis viverrini
GATCAAAATGGGCAATTGCCAATGAGTCATTTCCGCGAAAGCAACCGACCTACCCGACACTCTCTGGACACATTTGCCCGCATTCTGAAGTTTCGTTGAAAACATCGAGTCCCATTTGACCAAGTTAGCAATACGAAAATAGCGGCTCACACAGAGCGAATTCTTGAATACAGATGCACTTATGTTCGGTGTTTCCGAGAATCGTACTCTGGTTAATAAACAGTGTTATCTATAAATTGA
>NW_008784861.1:0-240 GCF_000715545.1 Opisthorchis viverrini
TAGTTTCTAAATACATGCACAACCCACAGGTTTTACGAGGAGCCCGAAAGTTTTGGAGGACAGTTTTCCGGCTTTTCAAGTTGATGTGTGATTGAATGCCTAGAATAAGTTTGTAATCAATTTTCTAATGCCTTTCGATCTTAACATCACTTCCTTGTGATTTGGACGTATAAATGTTTTGATGCAGAGCAGTATTCTCTGTCTAGCTGGATATGGTGGCAGTATTTACAGGTTTTATAC
>NW_008784862.1:0-240 GCF_000715545.1 Opisthorchis viverrini
TACAGATACCCATACCTTACCCTTAAATGTGTCCGTGGCTGATGAAATTAGGCGGGACGTTAACAGATCGCAATCAGCGTCTTCTTCCCGCACGAATGAAATGGACACTGTTCTGGAATATCGGAATGCCCCAAGACGAGAGCATGAAGAAAACAGTAGCACAAACACACAGAATATTTAAGATGTACCCCAGTCTGAATCAGGTCACCGAATGGCTGAACGGTGCTCTGTAGGGGAAGA
>NW_008784863.1:0-240 GCF_000715545.1 Opisthorchis viverrini
GGTCTATGATGCACTGGTGCGCGTATTGAACATGTCACCACGATTGATGGCAAAACACTTTCAAGCATACTACTAAGCTCGGCGAGGGGATCAACAGTCACTTGACTACAGTCAGCGTAGGTCGTAAAAGTCTCATATCGCACCTTGCATCCGGGAGCGATTCCAATGAACTCAATGAACTGGCCATTGCTGTAGACCACTGCAAGTAAAATACGTAGTTTCATTCAGTTCTTCCGGTAA
>NW_008784864.1:0-240 GCF_000715545.1 Opisthorchis viverrini
GGATAAGTTTCCTCTCAGAGGAGCTCAAAAGGGGCATGTGTTTCAATAACTCTGCACAAGAACTGATATTCACTTGCAAGGAAATTCTATTTGGACACGTTGGGTGGCTTATTGCATCCTGGAAAAGATTTCGGAACAGATGGTCGCCAGTGGCACTGCGGCTAATCAATTGTACCTTGGGAGCTATCAGAACCAAATTTAATTTAACGAAATGCACGGGTTTGAGACAGTGGACTCAAA
>NW_008784865.1:0-240 GCF_000715545.1 Opisthorchis viverrini
TGATGATGATGATGATGACGATGACAAAAAGTAGCTATGATTCCAAAGAGAGTAATGGTGTCCATTTCGTCGGACGCCTTTCGGTAGCGGTCAGCCCACTGATATTTCAAGTCAGAAGCCTCCTCATCTGTGTTGGAGCGTAATCAAGTCACCTCTAGCAGGGCTACAGGGGCTAGATTCTCGGTTCCGTCTGTTCTCGCACTCTAGTTTCTGTATCCCATCAGCCTGAGGTGTGGTATC
>NW_008784866.1:0-240 GCF_000715545.1 Opisthorchis viverrini
GAGGTCGGATCCCAACCACGAACCTTTCGTTCAGTAAATTCATTCTAACCACACAGAGATCGCGCCCTCTTAATGGGACCCAAGGATTAGGCATCAATCCAGTTCGACGATAGTAAGCTTTACTCCCGTCCATTTCACACATGTACATTTAAGTTAGCAGCAAAGACCATCGAACGCCGTTTCTTACTAAATGTGTTTTATGTCTGTGATGTTAAGGAAAATTAGGATTATTGAAACTAT
>NW_008784867.1:0-240 GCF_000715545.1 Opisthorchis viverrini
TTTTTTATTAACCACAATTGGGTTTGTTGGCAACCACACACACAAGAGTCCGTCGAACTATGCGGAAATCCTACCTCGTTCAGAAAATTGACGCTTATTTTAAACTTCTGAACAGTTGGCAAGGCGGAGCATTACAAAGGTCAGTTAACGTCTAGGTTGCCAGTATTTTACCTGCAGTTTTTCTGTTGTTCGCATAGTATAGTTAAATCCACATGGGTATATTACTTCATATATATATAT
>NW_008784868.1:0-240 GCF_000715545.1 Opisthorchis viverrini
ACCTATGCAAATACACTGATGTCTTCCATTGATGAATTTAGGTTTTCTGATTGCTGAGACGTTCGGAAGACCCGAGAGACAACATGTCGCGTGGATCACACATTCGCCTCAAGAGAATTCCACATATGTACAAAAAATCTAGTGCGTTGGAATTCCACCTCTATTATAAGGGATTATGATGATGATGTATGAGCCCTACACCTGGTTCGCATTGTTGCGAATAACAGCCGAACAGTCTAG
>NW_008784869.1:0-240 GCF_000715545.1 Opisthorchis viverrini
AACGAATAACATTTTGCAACGATGTTTTGCAACGTCTTAAATTACTCGGGATGCTCTCTTGGGTGGAGTGCTAATGTTTGAACAGTGAGTGCCAGATGTAGATTGAAACAACATCTGTGCAGTGGTAGAAGCAGGCGAGGCTTCTTAACAAGGACCGTCCTTAAAGGCGCCCAGTAAGGATAGCCCCGGCGGGCTACTTTTGAGAGATAGCTTGAATTCGGTTGTATCTCTGGGTCCCAT
>NW_008784870.1:0-240 GCF_000715545.1 Opisthorchis viverrini
ACTCTTTCCTGTCGGGGGCTCGTGGCGGCTCGTCCGTGGCACCTGCAAAAGGGAGAGAGAGGGAGAGGCACACTTCAGACTATATGATTAACGTGCAAGCAGAAGCGGTCGAGTTTTAACTACGTTACACCATTAAAATACGAATTTCGCGACCACAGTGTACTCCGAGTTGGCATAAACAACGCCTAATAAAATTGTAGCCGCGGGGGAAGAAGTACGTCATGGGGATTTTCCTTTGGA
>NW_008784871.1:0-240 GCF_000715545.1 Opisthorchis viverrini
ATTGATGCAACTTCATGAACGGGTTTCAATACGACACACTGAGTAACCTCTCTTTGACTTTCTGGATCGAATTAGATGTTTGTGAGAAACCACTTTAGTTGGCACTTCTGAAACCGAAAGTAAACAGGTCAGCAAATAATTTTGCCAACGCACACAAATGACATTTGGAGGGAGAATGTGAGTGGAGAGGACAGTAGTCGGTTGAACGACGTTTATAGAAACTAGACCGATAGAGGAACA
>NW_008784872.1:0-240 GCF_000715545.1 Opisthorchis viverrini
AAAAAAAATCGGCTCAAATTAACGCACTGCTACAATACAGCCGTAACCGAAAATTCTACGCACTAATTTTGCTAGGCCTAGTGCCATGCGTAGCACCACTACCACACAAACGACAACACCAGTCCAGATTATCAACTGTCCTCCGAACGGGGCGCCACTTTGCGTCTGGATTGCGAGGATGAATGGCTGAAAGAGGGTGTGGAAATGCAAGAGATTAGAATTACCGAATAATCACATGCA
>NW_008784873.1:0-239 GCF_000715545.1 Opisthorchis viverrini
GCAGCAGTATGCAATTACAGAGTGGATACTAGTTCCGTTTTATTTAGCATGACCGATTTTTTCCCAGTATGATCGTCCGATCAGGGCTGTTGTCAAACGAAAACCTGGAGATAGCTCGGGGATCTGCCTCGCAGAGTTCTTCTCGCCCAGCCCTGTGCGACCGAGAAGTGGACAACAAAGTATGGACGCGCTATCCAGTAGGCTCAGTCGGGTCGGCAACTACTGTCTGCCTGGATGGT
>NW_008784874.1:0-239 GCF_000715545.1 Opisthorchis viverrini
TGTTGCGCCATCACATATCATCAGGGACCACACCGGCAGTAAAATCCTCAGGAGGTGGTCTACGCTGATGATTCACAACAAGGATGGAACAGACGTACGGTTCTTTTCGGGATTTCACCATAGACCTACATCACTGACATAAAGAAATACCTACTGAATATGACGAAATCTCCTCACGTTTCCATGAATACAATCATTTTTGTTGGGTTCAAATACTAATGACATTTCTGGATGAAGCT
>NW_008784875.1:0-239 GCF_000715545.1 Opisthorchis viverrini
TTAACTTTCCGGTCCATAATGCAACGCTGCAAGCAATGCAACCAACCCCGGGGTTGGTGCCAATGTTTGAAATGTGAAAACGCCCGTGCTGTAGTAGTTTGTCAACATTGGTTGGAGTTTATCACTCAGTTTAGGCGTTCCAAAGATACGCCTAACGTATGTCAATCCATTTCCAGCAGCTGCCAACCGAGCAAGCACGTAAAAGCACTGACGTGACCAACCACTTCTATAAATCTCGT
>NW_008784876.1:0-239 GCF_000715545.1 Opisthorchis viverrini
CGGCTGTTTGAGGACAGTTACCAACTTATAGTGGACACTTGTGCTCCGTCAACGCTGCCATAATGCCTGACAGGCCAGAGCCAAAAGCCTTCCCAGTCAAGAACACAACCGTCGTTTGCTACCGTGTCGCTACCCCAGACCCTTTCTGTGAGGGAAAGGATACCGAACTATCGTCCCACAGGAAAGAATCCAGATTCGCTTTCAAGGACATGCCTTACTCGGTGTTCGGCCAACCTTCG
>NW_008784877.1:0-239 GCF_000715545.1 Opisthorchis viverrini
GCATGCGTAAATCCACGTGTAGCTAAAAACTTACAGCTTGTGGATCACCGTCGGATGGTTTTCCAAGCATGAGTCTACCTGTGTCCTCTCAGAACAAGTCACTATTATTAGATTTACTTCCTAACCTGAAGGCTTTCCTGTAGCTTGGCAGCAGGTTTGTCTGTTAAGCTCGAAACTTTGGTTAGAAGCAAATTCAGCTTAATGACGAAATGGTGGTTGGCCGAGGGCTGCTTATGATC
>NW_008784878.1:0-239 GCF_000715545.1 Opisthorchis viverrini
CGCACGCGGTCGACTTCATGCAAATTTTTCCTTTGGTCGAATTTCAGAACGTCCGAAACCAACGGCTGCTACGCACGTGTTTTGTAACAGCACTGTGAGTCACAGCTGACTTCAGCTGACCTCAGAATAGCTGAGCTGATCTGACCTCTGCTTAGCTGAGCGGAGCTGGGCTGTACTCACCTGAGCTGAGCTTAGCCGAGTTGACCTAAACTCAGGTGATCTTATCTGTGATTATTTGT
>NW_008784879.1:0-239 GCF_000715545.1 Opisthorchis viverrini
TTCTACCTCACAGTGACACGTTGATTGTGTCAACTCTGTTGATGGAATGTTTAGAATAAAATACGTGCCAACTAAATACCATCCAATATGGCGTCCGTTTACAGTAGTCTTTGGCTGGATTTTACACATAATCAACTGAAGATCGCAAGTTTAAGTCCAGATTCTGGTGTCGGGCTGTTCAGAGCTCATAAGCTCACCTTATATGCAGTGTTTTACCCAGAAAGACTATCTAACGTCCT
>NW_008784880.1:0-239 GCF_000715545.1 Opisthorchis viverrini
AAGACGGTTGTTTGGAAGCTACATCGCTGCCACACACCCTGCTCCGCCACTCTTCAGCTACTGTTCCCAACCTCAGCTTGACGTCTGTTGATACTGTGGGAGCGTTTGATTTGGTTTTGCATAACACAATCGCTAAATCTGCCCAGGCGTTCTGAACACCGTCACCTCTATTTCGATACACCGCACAGTCCTATGAGAATGCCTTGGCGATTTTCCCCAGTTCCGAGGTTCAGTGCCAC
>NW_008784881.1:0-239 GCF_000715545.1 Opisthorchis viverrini
AGTTCAATGGTCTGAACCCAGCCTCAACAACTCCGCCGCCTCCATGTAGACATCAACATGCTGGCAGCATCTCTGCCCTCTTATGGACTTCGGGGTCATGGCAGATAGATATGATATGGTGCCGCATGTGAACGACAGAACGTAGAGTATACATGAGACTCAATGATTTTCTTATGGGGCCTGCTTTGAACTCGTTGACGGTCCACATTTGCGTGTCCAAACGCGCATCGATAGCGACT
>NW_008784882.1:0-239 GCF_000715545.1 Opisthorchis viverrini
AAACATTTGACCGTTCAACTGCGAGCTGTGAGTAGCTCGTACGTTGACATGCCAGAGCGCCACTTCGTTGTGGGATCCACACCACATAGCAAGATGTTTTGACTGGCCTTTCAAATAGCAACGTCTCAGGTGGACGTTCCCCTCATCGGAAATCAACAGTGCACACCTCTTGAAAATTGTGACCAGGATGAAACAGTTACACACTGCCTGTCGACTTTTCAGCATAGACTGGCTTCACT
>NW_008784883.1:0-239 GCF_000715545.1 Opisthorchis viverrini
AAGTGTCACCGCATATCCGTTTTGAATTCAGGCGTTCCTGTGGATTTCATAAGCTGTGGAACTATAATTTTCATCGTCGTAAATAAGAGCAATGTCTCTGCGGACTCACACAGGATTAAAGGAGTACCTAACGCTCTGATTTGATCATTACATCAAAATCTGATGTTACGCTTCCGTAAACCAATTCATCCGCTACGTGACTGTGTCATTTTTGTACTGCACGTCCAATGACACTGACA
>NW_008784884.1:0-239 GCF_000715545.1 Opisthorchis viverrini
AGTGAAAATCTTTCGAGCAACAAGACTTTCAACAGAACAACGGGATGGATGGGCTCTCGATCAATGTTGCGTTTTGTGCAAGATTATTTTTATCTTGTTTGTATTGGTGTTTTTTTGTTCTGATATATGTTCGAAGGAATTCTTTTCCAAGAATGGAGTCTATCTGATGCATCGACCCGGTGAAAAAATATACAGCTGGAGAGATGTCAACTTGTGGAGGTTTCGTCCTGTAAGTGAAG
>NW_008784885.1:0-239 GCF_000715545.1 Opisthorchis viverrini
AGATTGGACTGATAAAAATCAGTCAGAAAACAGCTTCTCGGATAATGGAAAAGAATCGTATCTTAACTAAGACCTACCACGTCAACTGAACTGGAGAGTAATACCAAGGATCACCAGTCGCCGAATCACTGCACTCAAATCTCAAGGACGAATTGGGCATGTCGAAAAGCAGCCATTTAGCGCTGCCTGTGACTGTCTCTATCCCACCGCCCATCGCGACCGTTGGAAGGGAGCTAGCA
>NW_008784886.1:0-239 GCF_000715545.1 Opisthorchis viverrini
ACTGCTGCTACCAGAGAGGCTCTCATCTATTTTATATGGTCACACAGAATAACTGACAGGCCCAGAGAAACCAATGATGTGTGGAAGTTATTCCTGTGAGGAGCTCTGGTGTGTTAGTTTGATCCGGGAACAATAAGCAACTCCAGTCAGTATTGTGTAATTCGTTTCGACCAGCGCCTCAAGTCACATGGGATATCAGTTTCTAAAATGGGTCACTTCGAAAACAGGTGCCCCCCAAT
>NW_008784887.1:0-239 GCF_000715545.1 Opisthorchis viverrini
GCTGTATGCTGCCATCTTAATCGGCCGAACTCAAGCGACCATCAGTGAACGGCTCCAGTTGATGTGTTCAGATGGAAATGAGCCTTGGGTTTTCGTCCAATGCAGTGCCTACATAGTCCAAGACAAATGTTCTAAGTGTAGCTATACATAAATATGTTAGAATTCAATGAATTTCACTACATGTACAGCTTTTGTTATGAAGTAAGTTCATATATCGAGTTGGTACCTTCCAATTCACA
>NW_008784888.1:0-239 GCF_000715545.1 Opisthorchis viverrini
CAACTCATATGAAAGTCCCGGAGAGAAGTTTTGATTGCTGGCCTCAAGTGGAGGCATAATTAGAACAGTTTGAACAGAAATGTAAACTTTGTCAAGCAGCAGGAAAGGCACTACCAACGTTTCCAGAACAAATACGGTCGAAGAGCAAGATAGAATGGAAAAGAATTCACTTAGATTAAGCAGGTTCAGTCAACGGTCAATCCTATCTCATTTTAGTGTATTGTTTCACCAAATAGCCA
>NW_008784889.1:0-239 GCF_000715545.1 Opisthorchis viverrini
TGAAAACTGTTTGACAGCCCAACACCTACTTCGCCCTCCTTTGGGCTCATCAGGCTCGTCAGTCCCATCGTTTTCCTCATACTTATGGTCCACTTGAATCTAAAGTAGACAGAATCCGACAATTGGTCCCATTTTCAGATGAATTTGGCTCCGACGAGGACTCTAGTGGGATCAGTCGTTTTTGATACTCTGCTCCGAATGAATTTCCAAACCAAGCCACTTCATGTTTCAGTTGGTAC
>NW_008784890.1:0-239 GCF_000715545.1 Opisthorchis viverrini
TGGCAGCGAATCATCATAGCTGACAATGATGTCATACCGCCGATGATGATACTCAAGTTTTAAATCATATTCGACCATATTCAGAAACATTACTGGTATTGGCCTCTACAGGTGAAGGATCAAATAGCATCATGTAAATGCACAACGAGTCACATACAGAGCGCAAATTATTTGCAGAACGCGTCCTGCAAAATTTTATTGGATCCAGTTTTTTGGCTCTATCCTGAATATGTGGTTGA
>NW_008784891.1:0-239 GCF_000715545.1 Opisthorchis viverrini
GAAGCTGGAGGGGATCATCTGTAACATAGGTTAACGATAGCAGTCTGGTTCCAAAAAATGCATTGTTCAGCAACTGTTTGATGGACAGTTGACAGAACGGTTTATAAAATTATATTGGTACATGGAAAACTTTTCACAAGGTTAGTATATACCGCAATTCTGAACTTCCTCGTCCCCTAAGACCTTATTGATGCCCGTTTATAGGCCCAGTAGAGGAAAGCGGTGAATAACGAACTCAT
>NW_008784892.1:0-239 GCF_000715545.1 Opisthorchis viverrini
GGGCGTCAACCAACAAAACCCGCGTTCCAATATGTCCTATCGTGGAGTGATTGAAGGTGGAGCTTTCGAATAAACCTGGCACAAATAATCGGTGTTCAACCGCAACAACCCTCCGTTCATCCTGTCTTACTCTAGACTTTTTATGAGACCACCAGAGCACCCACTCAACTTAGCGGATTGAAAACCAGCGTCCTTGGATTAATCGATCATCAACTTAACGAAATACACTCATTTGCAAA
>NW_008784893.1:0-239 GCF_000715545.1 Opisthorchis viverrini
TTCAGAGGTCGCATAAGTTTCTTTCGGACGCAAATTTGCGGATCAAGCAGTGGATTCTAATCGTTTCAGCGATCGATATTAGTCTAGATAGTACCATTCATGAAGGACTATAAAAGCCCAAGGGGAGCTTTGGCGACCGATTGAGCGCGCAATTCTGCACATTTAGGGGAGATTGTGTAGCCTCTGCTGCATGCACGGGTACCTCTGAACCGATCCAGACTACTATCGATCGCAGAGGC
>NW_008784894.1:0-239 GCF_000715545.1 Opisthorchis viverrini
CGCCACCACTCCCTGGCGTCAGCATTCAGCGGTCCTACATTCAACTTTCTAAAAGAGCTTTGTACGGAAAGCACTCATCTACCGCTCCACCTATCATCACGCCTGCTGATCGACCACTACTCCGTGGCAGCCATGAAGAATCTCCTTTGATGGTGCGATCGCTATCAGCGTACTCTGGCCTGAGAAAAAAGGGCTCTCACCGGTATCACCCATGATCATTCACGGTTGACACCCCGGTC
>NW_008784895.1:0-239 GCF_000715545.1 Opisthorchis viverrini
AAACATGGAAATAGCTCGAAAACACAAAGGGAATCAGTTGCAGAGGTAAGATCAAATCGTTGCTCGTCATCAATGGATCACAAACAACCATTTATTTCTGAAACAGGGGTACATTCGTGTGAAAGATGGGAGAGGTAGTCAGGTTGAGGAGGCCCATGAGGACTAAACGAACACTAGTTTAGCGACTGAATTTCACCAATCGGTCAGCTCATCAGATTAAAATTGTTTCCTGTGAGTTA
>NW_008784896.1:0-239 GCF_000715545.1 Opisthorchis viverrini
CAGCAACAAACACCAACAAAGAAAGCCATCAGACTGGCCGATGCACACTCTTCCGGACAATATGTGAAGCACGTGGCTCACACACCTGCACAAACGCCAGCTGCCACGCACATACAAAAGTCAGTGGAATACCACAAAATCACAAGCACCGATGACGCACAAACAACCAAATACACACAAACCCTGTGCCACGCAAGCACAAACTACACAACACCAACTAGCACTGTCGACGCCGCCAC
>NW_008784897.1:0-239 GCF_000715545.1 Opisthorchis viverrini
AAATAAATGCACTCAGTTCGTAAGCAGCTGTTGCAAGACAACAAATTTGACTGTCAGGAAAAATGACAGATTTCTTCAAAGGTACCATGTCATTTCGATAAGTCATCACCTTCTGTCAGTCAGGCTTGACCATACCCGTTCCACATGTTAGTTACTACGTTTGGCATCACAGTAGCAGCTGATCGCTTGAAAATAGGATGGGACATGACAAGTTTCATTTGTTCTTTGATACACAGCGT
>NW_008784898.1:0-239 GCF_000715545.1 Opisthorchis viverrini
GTTGCTAAATTGCGAGTATTTTTCATTTCATTATAAGGATTTGCAGTAGAGCCGTTTCACTCAGTTGATTGATTGCGTCATTCGCATTATCGGCAATATCTCCTATTCGGGCTGACTGGTTTCATACGTCCACTGATCTCATGTCATTCATACGTAGCACGCGCTGGGAAGTTGCACGTAACCCGACCGAGTACATACCGTTCACTCGTCACCAAGCATGCTGTGAGAATTTACACGTT
>NW_008784899.1:0-239 GCF_000715545.1 Opisthorchis viverrini
GTATCACTCAACAGCATTTATGATTTATTGGTAAATTACTTTAGTAATCATTGTTGGCAATTAGTTCAAGCACGATGTGGCCGAAATTAGGAAGGTTGTCTTACACCGAGTAATCGATGGCTTAGCAGGCAGGCTTAGGAAATGAGTGGAACTGGCATGAACAATCCGTTTGATGTACCAGAATAGCGCAGTTCTATTTGTCATTAAAACCTTTGATTCTTGGTGTGGTGCCCACTTTG
>NW_008784900.1:0-239 GCF_000715545.1 Opisthorchis viverrini
AACATTGTTAGCCAATTGGATATAGGAAGCCCATCGAAAACAATGAAGATAACTGTTCCACAAATGATTCATTTATTAAGATTCGTCAAAATTTATGGCAGTAAACGACTCCAGTTTTGAGAAATTACACATGGGGCTGCTTGCGATCGACGAAGAACGCCGTGTTCACGAAGTAGCTCATTACGACCAAACGGGGAGATCCTAGGGGACAGAACATACTCTAGACTGTTTTTCATGCC
>NW_008784901.1:0-239 GCF_000715545.1 Opisthorchis viverrini
ATCTGATGACGTCTCCTCAAAAATGGGACGAAACGTTTACAAGCCAACTACCAAGGAACGAACCAAAACCCGCCTTATCAATTACAAAAACAAAACGCTTCCAGTTTTCAACCTCGTGTTATACTACGTAGGTTAAACTGACAGAGTTCTGAAGTGCATTTTTCTGGATACATATATATCTCCGTCCGAACATTTCGTCAAAGTACTTTTAGAATGTTCTCTTATTTTGACTGAATTTT
>NW_008784902.1:0-239 GCF_000715545.1 Opisthorchis viverrini
TCCAACGCAGGACGACCTGGACACCCAGTGCGCTTCACACTGCGAACTTCTCGGTGTGATCATTTGAGCCTCCAAGCTAGGTATTCCTTCTTTCAAGTGCGTATGCCATAGGAGTCTTTTCACCACACATAAGTGCTTGGCTCTGACAGTCATTCATTGCGTCACGTTTTACACAGCAGGTTTGCGTCCGTGAATTTTGGTCCATTAACGGTTACACAGTGAGTATGTCTACGTGAAAC
>NW_008784903.1:0-239 GCF_000715545.1 Opisthorchis viverrini
CCCGTTTTTTGGGTGAAAAATTCCAAGCGTTTATTCTGTCAGAAGACGTGTGAATTCTGAGTAATTATTGTTAGGGGTAACTTTAAATAATATTACGCTTGATTACCTACTTAGTCCAAGTGGTCTCCTTTGAGAATCACAGTTTGCGCCTGCAAAATAGTAAATTTTTCACCAAAGCGACAGATGCGTGCTGGAGGAAAGATATCCTATCTAGCGCCGCCGGATGCACATTATTTCTT
>NW_008784904.1:0-239 GCF_000715545.1 Opisthorchis viverrini
TCATCAGGTCTAAAGAACTGCATTTTTCAGGCAAATCGGCGTACTATTTTGTTTGTGCGATCTGTTCCTGAGTCAGACTATTGGTATACATTAAAACGTATGTGGAAAGGGATGCACTGAGATTAATTGTGGTCCGTCCCCGCAAAAGAATGGTCTAAACTGCTTTGGATGAAACTGTAGCCTTTAGGAAAGTGCTGGATACTTTACCACGAGGTGGTATTTGTTGCTCGCTGATGCTG
>NW_008784905.1:0-239 GCF_000715545.1 Opisthorchis viverrini
CTGGGTCCACGTCTTGCAGCTTTTGCTGTTGGTAGGTTTTCCCATCAGTCACATTATTTGGTTTATTTCGTATTTCCAGTCGTTCTTGAGTATTTTTCACCGGAAAAATTGATTGCAGACGTTGGGTCACACAATTCCCGTTACTCTTCACTTGTCCGTTCAAATACAAATGCAACAACTTTTAAACTTTGCCAGCTCGATGTTACCCGACCCTGTCTCCTTGGAGAACGTGTTCAGTA
>NW_008784906.1:0-239 GCF_000715545.1 Opisthorchis viverrini
AACCGTGGAATCAGTTGGGGCCATGTGGCGGTCGATCGCGATGGTGGATGTCTTCGACACTGCGTTTTCTTCCATTTTGGAGTCCAGCAATTTATTTCGATCACAAAATTATGTATGCACACGTATTCATTTAGTTCCCCTCTGGAACACGCTGGTTGATGCGTAGACACTGAACACATCACACGTGAGGCAGCTCTGTAGCCCAACCATATCGAGTTGAGTTGGCTGAGTAGCTTCCA
>NW_008784907.1:0-239 GCF_000715545.1 Opisthorchis viverrini
ACCTGACAGATAATATACCTTCGCCAGAGACTTTCCACCTTCGTATCTCGGTGGAGTAGTGGAATTACAACGCCACTCGATGTGTATGTTTCCCTCTGAAGTTATCAGTTGAAGAGACCGAAAAGATGGCCTTTTCTGGGAGAATCTCATCCAGAAACAATCCAAAGCAGTCTAGCCTGGGGATAGTCTCTCGATGTTCGTCTATACGGCGTAACAATTTTGGCAACATCTTATCCTCT
>NW_008784908.1:0-239 GCF_000715545.1 Opisthorchis viverrini
AATTTTAGAATTCTGGGAAATAGAACTGTGACCAAGAGCACCAAAATCCTTTTGTGGTCATTAGTCTACTCACTGAGGCAGGCAATTTACTTGCACATATTTTATCCCCATAGTGACTGATAGCACCGGCGTATCCTTGTATGGCGGGAGAGAGCCACGGGTTGGATGATGGCGTAGATGCTGAGAGCCGCAACTGATCGATTATTATGACGGGCTGTTCTGTCAATTGTCCCGTAAGC
>NW_008784909.1:0-239 GCF_000715545.1 Opisthorchis viverrini
ACCTTGAGGATTCGCTCTTTTAAACAAATCACATATCACACGAATATATACATTATTAATAGACATTTTACAAACGAAGTAGCAAGACCGAAAATACCGTAGTTTTCGAGAGATCAACTCCATTGTGTGAATACCGGGCGGCGCAAAAGTTCCAGATCTTTGGGAGATTTTGAATATAAGACCATGTTTTTTCCGTGGCCATAACTGCAGCATTATGAAGGCCACGCGCGGAGGTGAAA
>NW_008784910.1:0-239 GCF_000715545.1 Opisthorchis viverrini
TTGTTCTTTTTCCTTCGTTGGATTTTGGAATGGCTAAAGTGGTTATTCTCACGGCAACTCCATGACGGCATACCACCGCGATACCACGAAGCACACATATGAAGGGGTAATATATTATGAGCGCGTGGTGTGAGCAAAACCTCGTAAATTTTGGAGGGGGCTGACTGGAATCGCCCATCGAAATGGGGCTTATGTGCTCAGAACACAGAGATTAGCATGTTGGAATGAGCTCGTCCCAT
>NW_008784911.1:0-239 GCF_000715545.1 Opisthorchis viverrini
TGAACAGTTCTGGGTATTCCTTGACCAAAAACTGCACTGACAGCAGATGGAAAAACAAAGGCTTTTGACCATGTGGTTCGCTCGCGCTGTACTCGAGTAACCTTCAAGCTTGACTGTGCCACTTTCTCCCGCATTAGGTCAACCACGGGTTCTGTACTATTGAGAAAATCTGCTCACAATATTGTCTGCTCTATGTCTGGACTAGTCAAGAATGCGTGCTGCACGGACTTGTTGCCTAG
>NW_008784912.1:0-239 GCF_000715545.1 Opisthorchis viverrini
CTTGTTACTTCCAGTTCAAGTTAACACGTTGTTATAGGAAATTAGGTAGCTGCATGTATACCATTGCAATAGAAATTGATTAAACCGTCTATATATCGGTACCGATATTTTCCTTATTTTCCAACACTGCGCTGCATTCCTACAAACAGTCTGTTGATCGCGTACAATAACAAATATGTCGTGTATCAAAATCCCTTCTTTTTAAGTCGGGTGCAAATAACAGTGCACATAGTACATAA
>NW_008784913.1:0-239 GCF_000715545.1 Opisthorchis viverrini
GTTTATGCGAAATCCCGCATTACTATTCCGGTTTTTTTCGATCTACTGACCCTATCAGGACTTCAAGGTCAGTCTAAAACTTGCCAGAAAATTCTGCTTGATAACATATGAGTCATTTCGCGATTCGTAGGTGTTCTATTGTTTTGGAGCAGTTACTCTGGTGATTTCACATCAAGGAACGGAAACACTCTGTTGAGTGGTTAGAGAGTCTGGTTAGGTCAGTTGCTGCTTGGAACGAG
>NW_008784914.1:0-239 GCF_000715545.1 Opisthorchis viverrini
TGCTGCTGATTGGGCAGGCGAGAAGACTGTGGACCTCTCGAAGCTCCACGCGGCGTCCAGGTTAATGTGAATTTTATTACGGAACTCGTGCAACCGCTTTACGGTGTCTGGTTACAGTAGCGTAAATTGGACTCTCCTAAAACTTTTGAGAATTTTCAGTTTCCGAAAATTATCAGTAAATGGGATGTTTACTTTTCGGTTCAATAGGTTGTAGCTGCTAAGTTGGTGCTTGCGGATAA
>NW_008784915.1:0-239 GCF_000715545.1 Opisthorchis viverrini
TTTCCTGAACGGCGATCAAGTTTTCTCGAACACCACTTCTTTCTTCTCCTAGCTCCATTGGAGGCAAGCTTGTTCCCGTCCACAACCCAAATCCTTACCAACCGGGAGGCCCGAATGTCAGCCTACATCAACATAAACGAGAACTTGTCTGTGGTTGACCGAGTGGAAGCGTGATATACTAGCGTCACACATTGCATGTTCACTACCCAATCACCTCCTTTGGCCACCAACCACTCCTT
>NW_008784916.1:0-239 GCF_000715545.1 Opisthorchis viverrini
CGAGTGGTTTTTACTGAATATGACAGTCTTGCTTGGATCGATGGGCATTTATGAGGATAATCGTTTAAACGCTCCGCTTTCCTCCCCTCCCCAAAAGACAATCGAGTCGGCTTGCCTGTCTGCAGGAGAAAGTTTGATAATTTGCCCCATTTTGTTGAACTAAAGACAGAAATATTTTCGCGATATCGATCTAATCAGTACCGAACTACGTCCAGCAGATGATCCTATGAAGCTTCATC
>NW_008784917.1:0-239 GCF_000715545.1 Opisthorchis viverrini
GATTTTATAAAGTATTTCCATAAGTTCACATGAAGCCATACAGCAAAAGTGTTGGATAGTAACCGAAATGGTTTCTTTGCAGCTGCTCTTTAACCTGTAGGTTTTATTTTCAGTAGAAAGTGCAACTTTCATGTTGTGTCGAACAGTAGTATAGTGCATAACCTGCTATAGCAGTGAATGTTGGTAGCTCACGCAATACTACTCAAAGCACAGCCACTGTCGTTCGGCTACGCTCCACT
>NW_008784918.1:0-239 GCF_000715545.1 Opisthorchis viverrini
AAAAAAAACGAATTTCTAGATCATTTGTATGTACAAAGCAGTTCTAGCACATGATATAGTGTGAAGATTTGGCCAATGCAAAAGCTAACAGGACCATCCTGCTTGCTATTCTGTAGAAACTGTTTCACAAGCCAACATAAAGCGACAAACGAGGAGTGAAACAAGGAGTTTCGTCACGACCAGATTCAAGCTCATTCGCCTCTGGCTCCAAAACGATTGATAATCAGTTATTCATTCGC
>NW_008784919.1:0-239 GCF_000715545.1 Opisthorchis viverrini
CATACTTGGAACGAGCATATATGTGACGGCAAAGTCAACCACGAAATCCCATAATGAACCCAGAGACGAGTTTCGGTAGCCTAACTATAAGAGAATGGCGTCTCGGTAGTCTGTCTGAACCTGACTAAGAGAACCAACCAGGGATGCTTTTTCAAGTATGTAATGGAGAATCAAACTGGCCTCCTGCGTCTGAGAATAGAGTGGTCTTCCAGAGACTCGGCGGTTACGTTACGTTCACT
>NW_008784920.1:0-239 GCF_000715545.1 Opisthorchis viverrini
ATGTTCGTGGAAAAAAGTGTGAATTCTTTAATTTGTTCTTCTCTCCATTCACAGTGACAGTGGATCCGCTACCGCAGTCCAAATTCAACAGAACTGAAAGTGGGTCCCCATTCAAAAATATCGCTAAATGTTAATATTTGCCATTGAAATGGAGTACTCTACACCTGGGGATAGTACATTTGTGCTTTTGCGCATTACGATTGCCAGGAAACTACTCAGAAGAAAACGAAGGACCACAC
>NW_008784921.1:0-239 GCF_000715545.1 Opisthorchis viverrini
TAGCTTGTTGCCTACTGACCATAGCCCTCAAGAATTGCCAAATTTACATGAATTACATGAGGTCCCATCAATACACCAACATTCTATAGCTGATGAGCCGTGTATCAGCCAGAGAAAATTATTTTCGCCTTTTTCATTAGTTGGCGCTCTACAGCGTTGGTCGCAGTAGTCAGAAATTCACCCACGGCCGTCTATTATCCCCCGATGGATCTGAAAATGCGGACACAGACTTCCGGGAC
>NW_008784922.1:0-239 GCF_000715545.1 Opisthorchis viverrini
TGGATGACAGAAGTGTAGGAGATGCCAGCATCGACGTGATAAAATATAATTCAGTTTATCGTTTCATAAGTCTAGCAAATAATCAATGGGTATAGTTTCGCGCATGACACTTGGTTTCGTCGGGCCAAGTGAGTAAGCTACTAGGTGGGTCTTTCGAATAGCACATTTATTGAGTACTGAACGTCAGTCAGAAGGTCTCAGTAGTTAGCGCGCGTTCCTAAGTTCCAGAGCCGATAGAT
>NW_008784923.1:0-239 GCF_000715545.1 Opisthorchis viverrini
GTGTGCGTTACTTTTCACGTCACGAAATGGTTCTCGCAAAGCGTCAACCTTGGATTATATGACAAATGATCTGTGAGACTGTCGTGGGGCGCAGGAGCAGACGCTGGAAAATCTCTTGGGGTTGTTGATGCTATGTCCCAAAGCGTGGAAGAAATCAGAAGGTATTGCGATCCACGGTGTGCTCCTGATACCTAGTGAATATGTTGTATTTCTGGAATACAGTTAAGTCCTGTACTGTT
>NW_008784924.1:0-239 GCF_000715545.1 Opisthorchis viverrini
CTGACGAGCTTTTTTATGTTAACTCTCAAACCTGGATGTGCGGGCCGGATTAAAGGGCATGTATTCTAGGCCCTCGTCCAACTTCACCAACTAATAACTATCCGGTCCAGTGCAAAAGCAATGTAGGATGGCACAAGTCTCCGAGCCTTCTCTAAGTTTCCTCCATCTGAATCCTGAATGAGGGCTTTCGGTATTCTCACTGTCATGCGTATACTTAAAGACCTTCCTCACACTATTGA
>NW_008784925.1:0-239 GCF_000715545.1 Opisthorchis viverrini
TGAGCGGTCTTATGTCTAGTACGATGATTCATGCTCACGTGACTATGACCAAGTCATTTTGAAAGAATGGGAGGGAGAACGTATAGTCCGTATTTCCTGGTGACATAAAACCTTGAGAGTTAGGTTAAAACTAAGAACACATTGTCATCCAGTGTCGATCGCCCGTAAGTTCATTTATCAACGGTTGTCTAGTTTATGTGAGACAGTACACAGCGCCGCATCCTGATTAAAGAGATACA
>NW_008784926.1:0-239 GCF_000715545.1 Opisthorchis viverrini
GGGTTCGAATTAGACGCGTGTTGAGGTAGTATCGCACACAGTTCGCAAAATGAAAAATGGCTTAAAGGGAGAATTTCAGGATGATTAACCAAAAGCGTGGAGTCAGATTTGTAAACAATAACCGTCGTTTTATTGTGCTCATGGTACACGTTGGGCGCAGAATTCAACGGGATGCAATTCGAAGACGGTAAGTTTTGCGGATACTTACTGACAGAGAGCGCACCACTTTTCGAAAGTCC
>NW_008784927.1:0-239 GCF_000715545.1 Opisthorchis viverrini
GTTGGGGAAAAAGAAAAACAGGCATACTGGTAACAACATATTTAGATCAAGTAAGCATCTAAGTCCTTCAGTGGCTTGAGGGAAGGAAGATGGGATAGACGGAACTTTTGCCTGTCTACTAACTTTATCGTCGATGTACTCAAATGTATACCGGACCCAATTCATGAAGGAGGTCGGAGGTAGTTGGGTTTTAAGGAGAACGGCAGCAGGTTCACAGGTAAGGAATGTGTCCACGGACT
>NW_008784928.1:0-239 GCF_000715545.1 Opisthorchis viverrini
AGCGGATATGTGTTCCGTAAATTTGTAAAGCGAACTTAAAGGCTATTATTTTCTCGAACCGTTAATCATTTCCACCGCAAATTTCAGTAGCTTCGTGCAGTAAACTGACAAACATTACGATCGGTTGCAAGGCAGTTGACCTGTCACATATCACGGATCAAATATTCGGGCTGCATCAGATACATTTTATTGATTAACATTAGATAAATTATCCATCAATCTGAGACCCGTGATTGAAG
>NW_008784929.1:0-239 GCF_000715545.1 Opisthorchis viverrini
AAACATGGAAATAGCTCGAAAACACAAAGAGAATCAGTTGCAGAGGTAAGACCAAATCGTTTCTCGTCATCAATGGATCACAAGCAACCATTTATTTTTGAAACAGGGGTACGTTCGTGTGAAAGATGGCAGAGGTAGTCAGGTTGAGGAAGCCCATGAGGACTAGACGAACACTAGTTTAGCGACTGAATTTCATCAATCGGTCAGCTGATCAGATTAAAATTGTTTCCTGTGAGTTA
>NW_008784930.1:0-239 GCF_000715545.1 Opisthorchis viverrini
ATCCACGGCGAATGAAGATTATGTATGCCATTTTGTGGAGTTGGAATATTGCCAATATGCATTGAAGATTTATACCCTGAAAACGTGCAGAATTTCAAATAATTCGTGAATATTGCATTGGTAGATCAACTGAGTAACATCTCAGAAGAGTAATTCGGGTGCTCAAAATTAGTCCTCATTAATAAGGGGAAAGGTGGCTACAAGTTGGAAGTTTATTGTAGAAGAACTGCAAGTATATC
>NW_008784931.1:0-239 GCF_000715545.1 Opisthorchis viverrini
TACTTTTGAGAACCTTCGGAATAAGGATCTGCGTGCTTTCAGCAACGCTGCAAATAGCATGAGCGCAGTTGAGAGTCTACTCAAGCAATGCTCGGCCAAACGACCGAACCAGTTAAGGTAAAGCAGCTATTAATCCGGCAAAAAAAGGGGAGCCATACGGTTGATCAACTTTGTTACGCTTGGTAACTAATAAGCCCAGATTACGGAAAGACAACATGAATTCTCAATATGTTGTACGA
>NW_008784932.1:0-239 GCF_000715545.1 Opisthorchis viverrini
CTTTATCCAGCATATCGGAAAATGATTTTCGCACGGCGTGAGGTGATACCCAAGGCGCCTCCTCCGCATTGTACATATTTATATTTAAAAATGTGTATCTAAGTCACCGAATTTGAACAGTACGCCCATTACGAACCTACTTCATACGCAAAGAGAAACCCCACTTTTGCTAGCGGAATGCACTGTATTACAGCAAAGAGAGAATCAGGCTAAAAATATTCCACCTCATATTGATTGGT
>NW_008784933.1:0-239 GCF_000715545.1 Opisthorchis viverrini
CTTTATCTACGGGGAAAAATATAGACTAATCAGACAGTGTGAACGAGTTTAAACACCCGTCTTCAGGTCAGTCAAAGCACTGGATATTCCGCTACCAGTTTTGGGCATCATTAGGTAGGCCTAGTTCTGAATCGCCATCAACCTTACTTTTGAAGCGAACGCCAGGTTGCGACGACACTCATTTACAAATTAGGTTGATGAGAGAGTGGGCTAGAATTCACCTGTACAGTGAACTGAAT
>NW_008784934.1:0-239 GCF_000715545.1 Opisthorchis viverrini
AGTGATCATTAGAAAACCAGACGGCTGTTAATGAACCAATTTGGGTATCTTGGCCGGACAGCTGAAGCTCAACGTGTATACACATAATAGTGAAAGGTGCATCAGGCCATCAAAACAACTAGCTTCGTTAATTATGAACTCTCAGCACCATTAGGGCTGTACAACCATTCCGATTGGCAACTTAATCCAGTGCTTCGAAGGAGTCATACCTAATTTTTAGATAACACCACACGGGTGAG
>NW_008784935.1:0-239 GCF_000715545.1 Opisthorchis viverrini
AGGGAAGGCATTCTTCCTTTTAGTTGGTGTTGTGACCAAGGTAAGGATCAAGATTCCGAGGCCACATCGCTTTGAGGATGGTGATGTTCGAACCTTCCTGGAGGAATTGGAGGAGGTCGCGGAGGGCACGGGACTGGAGACCGACCGGGGTAAGTGCGCGACGCTGAAGATCCTCCTTTGCGGCCGTACGAAGGCGACACTGGATGCGGGCAGAAGAGGTTCTTGGAAGATGGACTGGG
>NW_008784936.1:0-239 GCF_000715545.1 Opisthorchis viverrini
ACGGGGATGGAAGTAGTAGAGGTGTACTTTTCCGGGAGTTCTAACGTTAATTGTTAAGCAGTTGGGTCAGGGGGCACGCTTTTTGCCAAAAGCTGCATCTAGGTGGTTCATGAGTGATATTCACGTACCAGTCCATTCACGCACGTTCCAACGGAGATTTGAACATATTGCTGATCGAAATACACTCATTTGCATACCAACGTGGTCTTCACAGGAGACTCAACTGAATCCAGCTGAAT
>NW_008784937.1:0-239 GCF_000715545.1 Opisthorchis viverrini
CGCCGAGCTATTCTGTTCAGAGATCTTGTGCCCTCAGGCTATCTTTTACGCGCATTTGTTCACCAAAACCTCGGTAGCCGTTACGAGAGACTGTTGCACTCAAACTTCGTCTGCTTGCTTCATGAGCAGTCGCAATTTGATTCATACTTATTCGGTTTGGTATCCAGTCACGATCAGACCTTAACTGCTAACGGTCCAGTTAGGTAGCACAGCTTCAGAGAATACGATAATCTGCGAAA
>NW_008784938.1:0-239 GCF_000715545.1 Opisthorchis viverrini
CTTGCTTTCCTACTTCATATTTGTCATATAGGAGAACTTTGATTCTCCAAATCCTTTGTTGTTCAGGAGCAACTTTAATCCTTCTCAATGCTAAACTAGTAATCTGAAACGGTTAGTTACCTGAGGCCTTGACATCGTTGACCCAAATAGTCGTGTGATCACCCGCTTTACAGCCAGATATTAAATTGGTCTTGACGTGAAGATTAATAACGGCAGCCGAAAAATCGAACCTGAAAACG
>NW_008784939.1:0-239 GCF_000715545.1 Opisthorchis viverrini
GAAGCCGACCACGACGCAATACAGATCACAAACGGATCAACCGGAAGAGGCGATAACGGACGGCAATTCCAACAGTAGCATGACCGTAGAAAACAAGAAATACACACCAAAATGCAACACAGATCATCGTAGAACCAACCCGATTCCAAGTTCGATGACCATCAGTAACCAATCAGGTTGCAGAGCAAAAATCTGCTCTTTGTAGACCACATAAACACAAGCACAAAGAGAGGGACTAC
>NW_008784940.1:0-239 GCF_000715545.1 Opisthorchis viverrini
AGTTGAAAACTATTTTAATGAGTGTGGCATAGAAAGCATTCGTTATTGGTGGGAGCTTTAGCATTCACCGCAGCAGTCATAGGTTCGCATTCCGTTCTGAGTTGCTTTTGCATCTTACTGTAGCATGTGAAACACGGGGCGGATAATAACACACTGGTTTACGTGTAGGAAATAACAGATCCATATAACATCCTGTTTAATTACGAACTAAGCAGCACAAGTATGTGCGGTCTAGCATC
>NW_008784941.1:0-239 GCF_000715545.1 Opisthorchis viverrini
TATTTCTTTCCGTGTCTCTTTCTATTAATATTTAGGTAAGCATGACTGCCTCGGGTTTGCTTGTGTTCATGTTGGTGTGATAATACCGAAGTCGCATCAAGCAAGGTTACTGAAATAACTCCAATTACCAATGACCGGTCCTTCCCTACAGGTGGTTTGAGGTTGGTGTGTAGTGAAAAACCAATAGGTGGACAGATGTGCGTAGTTCGTGCTTGTTGTGCAATTTGGATTCAAGTAGA
>NW_008784942.1:0-239 GCF_000715545.1 Opisthorchis viverrini
TTTTTGAGATAGACATTAAAATAGACATAGTCTTCAGAATAGACAATCAAGGCGATAAACCCACTGCACTATTATAAACGATCTATCAGCAAAGAAGGCATTCACTAGAACAGCCCCATTAATTCATGCTACTACGCAACAGGGATTTATAACGTACTAGAGAAGATAAATCACTAGAACCAGTAAACGGAGTGAGGGCCAATCGAACGTAGGGAACGCAGACCGCTACACAACATAAA
>NW_008784943.1:0-239 GCF_000715545.1 Opisthorchis viverrini
GTTGGGTGTCAAGTAACGCGGCTGACGTAACCACTGGTCGTCTTAATTATCGTCCTCAGTCCTTTTCTGGAATTCAAGGGAATAGAGATTAATAGACACCGCTCAAACGTGAACAGGTTCATCTGTTTAGGTGTGGTAATTCTAGGGTGGCCCAGCCTGCAATGGTTTTTTACCGGTCACACGCTCGAACGTCCGGATTCAACCCTTGGTTCATAGCTTGGTGCATGCGCTGTTGGTAA
>NW_008784944.1:0-239 GCF_000715545.1 Opisthorchis viverrini
CAAATGTTACAAAACGAGTCCACAAATTCTGCAACACTGGTAGCATTTAGTGTTGGGCTTATGCTCAACATCAAAAGGACTAATTAAGTCCTAAAAGGAGGCGCTACAGTTAATCAGTAAGAGCTGTTGATGCGACTCCCTGACATTGGTGATCATCGCTGGCGACCCAAAATCTAAGTGTTCCATTAACCTGTTACGACTGATGCGAAGTTTATGGGATACACAATACTGAGGATCCT
>NW_008784945.1:0-239 GCF_000715545.1 Opisthorchis viverrini
GGAACGGTAAATGAACGTGATCTGGTGAATACGCGGACTTTAATGAATTTTCGGTATGAAGAACAGGTGTAAATTCTTTAGGTGTTTGCTGAACAAGACACAGAATGCTTGCATCCGCGACACCCTTGATGCACAAATTATTGGAACCGTGATAGAGAATGGATACTTGAACACGTTTGTGGGCAAAAATCTAGAACGTCCTGATGGGTGATGAACAGCATTCAGTAACTAGAAAAAAA
>NW_008784946.1:0-239 GCF_000715545.1 Opisthorchis viverrini
CGGAAATGCGTTGGAATGCGCTGCGCAGAACCATCCTGCCTACTAACTTTGTACAGTTTTTGGTGCACCGGTCTGCATTTACACAATCGATAGGTAGACATAACCATCACTTTGCCTGCCCACCGACATGAACCGTTTAACCAAACCGTCTTCAGCCCACTTTGTCTCTATTCAGTCGTTCACCGTGCGTCCGTTTGAGTACAGTTCAGGTGTGCAGTAGCTGCACCGTGCTTCTCAGC
>NW_008784947.1:0-239 GCF_000715545.1 Opisthorchis viverrini
GGGAAAAAGGCTATAAACTGATATATCCGAAGTTTGAGTTGCTTTTTAGTGTCTATCAGTGTGTAGTTAAAGATACGAAGCCAAAAATGGCCAAAATGCTGAACACGGATTACAATACGGCATCCGAGAATAAAGAAATTTACGTTTATTTGGGTGACTAAATCACAAGTTAGCTCAATTTTTGGATTTTTCAGAGATGTCAGTACTCATACCTGTCCACGCAATATCCCCGGCAAGAC
>NW_008784948.1:0-239 GCF_000715545.1 Opisthorchis viverrini
TTTCCATCATTCGGTGGATGCGTAGGCCATCTGTCACTATAAACTCTGTATTATGAGGAATCACCGGTGGCAATGCGTCTATTCACAGCGTTGTCAATTTAGACATAGCCGTTGTTACAAAAATTATCTAAACTCACTTTTTCACGTGTAAAAGTAACAAACGAAGCCGCACCATGTCCTGTGTAATAGATGAAAACGTTGTCTTCAGGCCCGCTGCAAGTGAACGGGAAAGGTAAGGT
>NW_008784949.1:0-239 GCF_000715545.1 Opisthorchis viverrini
GTCCAGTCACTCTTAAGCCAGAAAAACCCACCGAAGCTAGGCGGTCCACTTGGAATGGAAGACCCATTATCACCGATAAAGGTCGTCATGATAATGTGAAAACTCTGGAGCATTCCGGTATATTTGTTCAAATATGGATAAGTTTGATTTGAGGCTACAACGAACAATGCGTATCTCGCTAGGAATAACGAGGTCCTTTTCCCTCGCAACAGGTTCACGCAACAGCAGGAGTGAATTTC
>NW_008784950.1:0-239 GCF_000715545.1 Opisthorchis viverrini
AAACATAGGCATTAGCTCAGCTGTAACGTGACTATCAGCTTCACCAATACGGTGATGCATGACCTCACCATGCGACACGTAAAGCCGAGAGTATCAAGTATGGTGCAGATCAAGCATGATATCACTGTTTTATCTTCGCATCAGATCGAATGTTTGAGTAAATTCACGCATACCACCGATCAACATAGACGATTTTCCTTGACTTCAAATTGAAATGCGTTGACGGTTTGACTGTTCTA
>NW_008784951.1:0-239 GCF_000715545.1 Opisthorchis viverrini
TTTATATCTGAACAGTATTCATCCTTTCTTGGTGCAATTATTCTTGAGAGTCTGGATTTTTGTGGACTAACCCGAATTCTATGCTTAGGACACTGGTGGGAACGTTGTGACGAGAACGGTGTGGATGGGAAATCAAAATACCAAATTCAGCTGATCCTGGTGAAACACTGTTTGTTTTGACTTCCGTTCTGACCACTAGTCGCGCGGGCGGATGAACTATTATAGCACACTGATGTCGA
>NW_008784952.1:0-239 GCF_000715545.1 Opisthorchis viverrini
GGCCGAAATAAAATTCCATATTTTTCTTGACCATAATAGTAGGGACATTTCTCAAATATTCCACAAATTTCAAGACCTCCTAAGGAGAATGACATAATAACAAAAGACTTTCTCTCATTAGAGTGGTTCAGAGATTGAACCACAATCCGCTGGTACAGGTGTAGCGTCAGATAGTACTGGTGAAGCATGTGAGTAGTCTGTGCTTGGTGCCTAAGCTCCGCCTTGAATGTGGTGGAGAG
>NW_008784953.1:0-239 GCF_000715545.1 Opisthorchis viverrini
ATGTAGGATCGCCTCACCTTGGTTACAATGTGTTTCCTCAGTAATGTATATATCATGCAGATATTTCATTAAACAGATGTAATTATGCTAACAAGAGCGCCTTTTCAAAAGAGCTGAGTGTGACCGTTCCAACCGCAAGAGGATAAGACCTGCTAATGTGGAACTCTGCTTCCAACTACACCGAAAACCAGCAGAATCAACAAACAGTCTTCCAAAGAATCGAATGTTTATCCCCGTAT
>NW_008784954.1:0-239 GCF_000715545.1 Opisthorchis viverrini
AGACTTGTTTGCACAGCGTTATCTTTGGCGGCCGATTTGTGTTGCTTAATTTCTTGTACCTTAGTGCCTACGGACTATAATTATTAAGAAGTGCAAATTGCATGAAATGTATGAAATTTCATCAACGGGTGGCCTTGCATGAGTCATACGAAATCATCATCGTCTCTTTCATTCCACCGGCGCTCTACAGCGTTAGTCCTAATGGCAAGACTTTGACACACGGCTGTCGATGCGCTCCT
>NW_008784955.1:0-239 GCF_000715545.1 Opisthorchis viverrini
AGGTGTGAAGAGAACTAATTGAGGGAGCATATCCGTTTTTAGGGGAACCAAATAGCACAACTGTTTGCAGTGGCTATCTGTGCGACAAATTCAGAATTTTAATAAATTTGGACATACCAGTCGGCTATAGAGAAGGCATTCAAACGGAGATGAAGAGTTCTTTCAGCGCGAGCAAGATGAACGTACTTATGCTATTTTCGGTCTGCTGTATTTGACGTCTTCCATCACGTTTGTTCAGC
>NW_008784956.1:0-239 GCF_000715545.1 Opisthorchis viverrini
TTCTGGAGTCCGCAGGCGAGAAGCGATCAATACTTCTTGATCTTTAGGTTGCGAATTGTGTACGAATTGTAAGAAACCACGTTTGCGCATAGTGGAAAACCAAGAAACAATTTACAGCTACTTGTTTAGGCCACAGAGCGCTGAAAGTGCGCCATTTGTTGAGCACTTTGCGAAAGTAGACGGTATCATCGCTGGCGCACTCACAACCTTACAAAGACCAAGGAAAATCTACCACTGGC
>NW_008784957.1:0-239 GCF_000715545.1 Opisthorchis viverrini
AAATAATCGTGGTTGGCTTTCACTTGAACAACTGTGCAACTATGAGCCAAGCGCAATATATGGCACAACAAGAAGCACAATGTGCCTGAGTTTTAGTACCGGGCACCCTATATTCGGAAAGTGGCGTTAAAAGAGCTCACAAACCTCTCAAAAAAGCCCACTGTCACATGACAAAACTGACAGGAGCGGTGCCTCCCGGCTTTCCTCGGTAGGCTCAAAAGCCCGGTCACTTTAGAAAC
>NW_008784958.1:0-239 GCF_000715545.1 Opisthorchis viverrini
CAAGATTTGCGGCCAAGCGTTCACTTTCGGGTTAGTGAACAAAAATCGTTCGGAGTTGACAGCAGTTAGAGCCTTTTAACTGGAACTGAATAACATTGAATGCCATTAGGTTCGGTTAGCCGCCTTACCCCCAAAGAAACTGGAACCGTAGCCTCTAAAAGAGTGTTGAGAACACCAAACTAGCGAAACCCGCTTTGTTGACTAATAAGATGGTTTTCTACCCGTGACCCAAATGAATC
>NW_008784959.1:0-239 GCF_000715545.1 Opisthorchis viverrini
GGTAGGGTTTGTAGACTAAAGGCGAAGGGTGGGAATTCGGAAAGCTAGTGAGGGAGAGGGCGTTATGACACCAGGCTTTGAAAGCAGTTGCTTGGGTCCGAGGAAGTGCTTCGGTGGGAGAAGGCGGAGTGTCAGTAGGTTAGGGGATCTGGAGAAAGAGAATGCTTTCGTTTTCGACTTCAGCGCCAGGTAAGGGCTGATGAGATACTGCACTTGTCATATAAGCGGTGAATTTTTTT
>NW_008784960.1:0-239 GCF_000715545.1 Opisthorchis viverrini
TGATGGTGTATACTACTGACGAAGCATGAGAGCAATTTCTGGTCAAGTGTCAAAGATGCGTCCCTGCATTTGATGAAAGGTTAGCGCGGAAATTCCGGAACCGTCTTTAGTGATTGTTCGTTGTTGTTTAATAGGTTACGCCACTTACAATCCAGGGGAAAGCACTAGAAATTGTGAAGCATTTTATGTATCTTGGAAGTTGTATAAGTTCCAACCGTAGTTTGGCGGATGGGGTGAAT
>NW_008784961.1:0-239 GCF_000715545.1 Opisthorchis viverrini
ATCCAAGAAGCCACATGTTTTTATCTAAATCCGATCTGGAATTGTTCCGTTTCTGGGTCGTTGATCAAGATGGTGTTCATAAGTTCTCTGCTCCTGGTGATTAGCTTACGAATGTTTCCTCACCAACCGAAGTGACGTCATGAGTGAGTCGTTGGGTTGGAAGTTACTCCACATCTGTTCGATATTATACTGCTGCGACTGGCTGAAGAGACCATACAATTCTCGGGGTCCAAATGGTC
>NW_008784962.1:0-239 GCF_000715545.1 Opisthorchis viverrini
AGTTCGACACACCGGCCGACCTCCAGGAGTCTATGGGGCGGTTCAAGGTGGCTACGATAGGATCGGGATGCGACCCGACGGTGTTATTCGCCAGCCTGCAACAGTGTTTAGATCGTGCCTTACCGGGACTGGACGGAGTGCCACACCAACAGTTGCTGTCTGACCAGGCCGTCGAAGGTGTGCAGCCGGCGCTTGATGCCCATTTGCAGTTGGCGAGAGCAAGTGGTCAGTTCAGTGTG
>NW_008784963.1:0-239 GCF_000715545.1 Opisthorchis viverrini
TGTTTGCTTCAAACGTACCGGTTTCATCCAACAGAATTTCAAAATTATCGACACTTTTCAGTTAGTTGGAGCGGGAAGCCTAATTCAACTAGAAACTGAACTAAACGTAATTATCGGGTGGGAAACGCTTGGAATCGATTGAGTAGTCATGGCTTTGGGAAAGGTTTGGTGACAGTCGGTAGATTTATCGCTAGGCAACGTTTTGCTTCTGACACAAAAGTTTCATCGGGCCAAGTGAC
>NW_008784964.1:0-239 GCF_000715545.1 Opisthorchis viverrini
GGCAGGATTTATTGTGCTCCGTGATGAAAGTCTCCAATATGATACTTGTTTTAGTGAGCTTCTTCAGTGCTGCGACCACTTGTGGAAATATTTTGACGGATGATTATCCTGCTTGCTTTATGTTTTGCGCTCGATGTGGCTCAGTGCTTAAGGCGCAAACCTAATAATCGGAGGGTAAGTGTTTCGAACCCTGCCTCTGTACCTGAGTAGTGTGTGGGCTTGGGAAACCTTGCAATATG
>NW_008784965.1:0-239 GCF_000715545.1 Opisthorchis viverrini
GCATCAGAATTTGTCGGATGCGGTAAACCGCAAAATGAGCATGCGGAATTATCCGCAAGTTCCATGGTTCCGCGTCATTTTCTTCCAGATTGGGCCATGAATCTAAGTTAGCATTCCATAAAATTAATGCAAACCACGCGTCGGAATTTCACATCCAAAAAACAAACCCTACAAGCTTGTTTGTTGCAGTCATAAGGTTATTCCAGGTTGTGAGTTTCCGGCAATCTGAGCAAGCTTAA
>NW_008784966.1:0-239 GCF_000715545.1 Opisthorchis viverrini
TTTCTACATTCGTTCCAACTGATCTTTGACGACAACGCTGGTAAAGTTGGTTTTGCGGCACGCAGCGATAAGTCCATTATTTTTTAACCAAAGGAGGAAGAAACATGGCCACACCAGGGCAAGAACACAAAGCCATCCAAAAATACAAAAATAATTATGCGCCGTCTTACCGTTTTCAGCGTGGTTCAGTGGGTCAAATTTAATCTGGAATAAATATGTATTAGAAACAGTTGATGTAG
>NW_008784967.1:0-239 GCF_000715545.1 Opisthorchis viverrini
AGACAAAACATCACTTCTTAGGAATTATATGATGTGACCGAGCTGAGTTAAATGTTCCCTGTTTGGGTTGTAAAATTTGCGTACAGGCAGTGTAGCGACACCGAATGTAGAAAGCATCTCCAAACACTATGTTCCTCTTATTTAAGGTGGTTATAGCACAGGAAGCACCTAACTAGATGATGGTAAACGTTCTCCTATGCACGATTATGAAACACACTTCTTCAACGTCCAGAAATTGA
>NW_008784968.1:0-239 GCF_000715545.1 Opisthorchis viverrini
GTGATGGCTACCCCTTACCTGGAGTTCCGGGAGGTGATGAAGTCAACAGGGGCTCAAACTGTACCTTCTGAGGGATATCGAGAGCAGACCGCGGGTCTTTGAATACCGCAGACGCTAACCGATTTTCTTCTACCTGATGTACGGCTTTCCTGATCAGTGGACTACCAGGGTCATTGGACAACAGTACACCTATACACGTGTCCAGCACTAGTGAAAGTTCACGTATCCGTTCCTTATGC
>NW_008784969.1:0-239 GCF_000715545.1 Opisthorchis viverrini
TGGATAACAGAATGATAAAATCCTTTCAAATCATACGAAATTAAAGCCACTTTAGGGGCACTACAGATTTGCAAGTCACTCAGGAACAGCGTTGCGACTGTACAGCTGACCACATGTCAAAGCAAAATACCTGTTTAGTGGCTCGATTTAAGCTGAACTGATGAGTGAATGAAGGTGCAAGCGCTTTGTTATGTCAAGTTTTTTAGCAGAACTGAACAAATCACTCGCTGCGTCTAACA
>NW_008784970.1:0-239 GCF_000715545.1 Opisthorchis viverrini
ATTCTGTCTGTTTATCACGTTGTGCATGCCGTTTCTATGGAACTCCATGTGTAGCTATTCCCAACTGGTCTCGCCTATGGATACCAAGGTTGAATTTTATCAAGTTAGACATTCCTTCTATCTTACTATACTTCTGAAACTTCCATATTTTTCGTTTTTCTTGCAACCGAAAACTCTGTACCAATCGCAGGATGTTGCTCTACGGGTCACTCGCACTCAGTAGCTTGAAATAACCAAGA
>NW_008784971.1:0-239 GCF_000715545.1 Opisthorchis viverrini
TTACTTGACGACTGAGTGTTCAGCAGTTTAGTATGATTGATGATCCCGCCTCCTCAGCGTGGCTTGAAGAGGCCGCGTGGTACGTTTTGAGACCTCTTTGTTGCTCAATTTCCATGTGGTCCATAACGTCATAAATTGCATGTTGATGTGGTCAAGAATTACATATCATGTTTCGAATTATTCGCGAATGGTATTTGATAGAGATTGTCGCTCATCCGGGCAGTCGTGAAGTGTTTGCA
>NW_008784972.1:0-239 GCF_000715545.1 Opisthorchis viverrini
GCAGTGCGCTTGTCAACACCTAACACAACCTTTTAGCTAGCTGAATCACCACTAGCATTATTTGGTGTAGAAAGCCAGGTAAGTTGTACACTTACAATGATGCCAAGCTTTCCGTTACCTGAAAAAGGGCACAAAGGTTAAAGGCTATAAAAATTTGACCAAAGCATGCGTTATCTTTGGACATAAAATGCTGGCAAGCGACTCCAAAATCGTGCCAGTCTGCATAGTTTTGAAAATAG
>NW_008784973.1:0-239 GCF_000715545.1 Opisthorchis viverrini
AGCTTCAGCCTGGTAAGCTCAACTATCGCGATATCCATTGCAACTCACCTCCGTGGACTCCGGTATCCCAAACCTCCGACGATAGATAACCACTGGTGGTGGTGCTGCCGTTGTGCGCGACTTGCTAGCTGTATCACTGCTGTTAGACTTCTGTGACGACGGGGATTCATTGACTTGCAGGTAAGTTGTACAACTCTCTTTTGGGTCATCCTCCGTAGTCACCTGAGTGATTTTGAAAA
>NW_008784974.1:0-239 GCF_000715545.1 Opisthorchis viverrini
TTCTAATCGACAGGAATGTTAAGAATCACGAAACACATTTCGATGTTAAAGGGTCTATATGTGCCGTAGCTACCTATCTATGCCTACGGCGTGGTTAGCTTGCTTTCAAGCACAACGTAGTTGTTTGTGTGTCTCATCCATGCAAATTCACTGCTGACTAGCCCCTTGCTTCATTATCCGCCCTTTCATGCGCATTTAAGATGACTATTAACAGAGGGAATCTTGACCATGCGCCAAAG
>NW_008784975.1:0-239 GCF_000715545.1 Opisthorchis viverrini
GCGCAAACAAATGAATACTTTAAATGTCATATGAATTCCCGGGGATTCTATAATTGCTTTTATGCCTAATTGTTTAATTATTGCCCGTTGTTTAATCAACGGACGTTTTAGACTTTCAGGTGGCGAACGAGTTACTGCTTCGACAGCAGCAATAGACGCGTTTATATTAGCAAATTGTTCAGTATTTGCGTGAAACACGCATGCATACTGTGGCGTCAGCTGAAAACAATGGCGTCGCA
>NW_008784976.1:0-239 GCF_000715545.1 Opisthorchis viverrini
TGTCTACGGCAAATTTTGTTGAGTTCACCACATTCACTGATGTCGGGCAAGGATGTCCTCTGTCTCGCCTGGTCTTTAACTTCGCTATCGATGTTCTTGAGTCTCCTTGAGTCTTCTGTACTTGTCTTTGTCAGTATCCTTCCAGGCGTTCGCTCACAGACGATATTTCCCTCCTTGGTTCGTATTCCTTAGAATATTTCAAATCAACCTGAACAATTCTGCTGCCCAGTTCGGTACGT
>NW_008784977.1:0-239 GCF_000715545.1 Opisthorchis viverrini
CATGTCTATTACAATTCAGGGAGAAACACAGGAGGTTGTGAAGAAATTTACACACTGCAATAGTTGTTTTGCCTCAAGGGAATGTTTTTGATGGTGTCAATGAGTGGATCTCAAAGGCCTAAATCACCTTTTGTTAATTTGCATCAATTGTAGCGTAAAAATATGTATCACTAGATCCAAAAAGTCGCAACTACCGGGCTATAGCAATGGCTGTGTTGTATGCATGGCAGATTTGACGG
>NW_008784978.1:0-239 GCF_000715545.1 Opisthorchis viverrini
TTGGACTGTTGGGCTTATGGCCAGGGTCATAAAAGGCGCAAGTTAGGATGATGAAGAAGGGGTATCGGTGATTCCGGTAGAAGGTGGAGGGAATCTCATAGTCACGGTACATGTTGGAACTATGGAGACTCAGTGGTGTCACTGCTGGAATGGGGTCTGGAGCAAAAGTTCCTCGAGGAAGGAAGTTTAGTGCCAACCCACAAGACGGAATGCAAACTGCACAGAAAATAACTGACTTT
>NW_008784979.1:0-239 GCF_000715545.1 Opisthorchis viverrini
GCAGCATCAGTGAAATTCAGGTAGAGATGAAACAAGATGGCTTGTATGATGATGCCTGAACGAAGTTTTTTCAACTTTGTGGTAAGAGGTAACTGGGAGGAATGATCTCCATCAAGCACTGGTTCAAAGCGACCCACAGTCTACCAGAGAGCACTTCTGCCATCTAACTATGTGGTTTCTCCTTTGTATGATTAGCCAGTTGACAGTTTGTTGTGCGCAATATACTACGCCGAAGCCGA
>NW_008784980.1:0-239 GCF_000715545.1 Opisthorchis viverrini
ATGATGATGATGATGATGATGATTCACTTACAACCTACCGATTCCAGAAGCTTAATTATCAGTTACCATGGTCAGTAGTAGATAAATGAGATGTGACTACTTGTTTATTGTTAGAAAATGCTGACTGACGTCCACTCAGACAAAGAACAGCCCGTTAGGAATAGACAGCAGACGTACCGCAGCCTCAGTGAACATAGTGAGATGCATTTCCTACCTACCGACGGAGCGACGACAACGGA
>NW_008784981.1:0-239 GCF_000715545.1 Opisthorchis viverrini
GCCCGCTCTAGATTGCTGAGTCAAGCTCACCGCATTCGGTCAACTGCACTAAAACCCCTGTTGTCCAGATCGGGCTCTATACAATGTCACGTGATCAGCTTTCATTCTCATCAATCCTTGTGACCCGAACAATGTCTGAAAGTCCGTGGTCACGTGATCAGCCTTCATTCTCATCAAACATTTTGAACGGAACACGAAAATACCGGAATATTTAGAGTTAATCAGCACCTTCTTTAGGG
>NW_008784982.1:0-239 GCF_000715545.1 Opisthorchis viverrini
ATTCATCCTGACCTCGTCAAATCATCTGCGAACAAAGCTATCAGCCATAACCAGTGTTTAACAAATGCGGTTCTTACACCTAAAGATGACGACGATATGGGTTCGGGGTAAGCAGTGTCTAGTTGTCAAACAGTCGTTGATATTTAGCTCATAAGTAAGGTTAGCTTAGCTATGACTAATAGGTCCATCTAAACAAGACACAAGGGAAAGACAGGGAAAGCACTGTTCGAAAATTTTCC
>NW_008784983.1:0-239 GCF_000715545.1 Opisthorchis viverrini
ATATGTGAACCGGTCGTACAAACCGGCAACTCATTACTTCGAATTTTTGACTACGAGCTTATTAATTCCGACATTGGTACTTGCGTGCCCAATCAAAGTGAGACTAACCAAATGCTACCCGGCTAGCTGGCTAGAACTACAGAGGACATGGGGGCGCTCAGAATCCAACAAAACAATGACAATCAATAGTAAATAAGCTATAACTTCAGGCGAACGGAACAAAACGCATTCAAACGTAG
>NW_008784984.1:0-239 GCF_000715545.1 Opisthorchis viverrini
ACTGATTTCCAAGCTGGAAACACGGAGATGATTTATAATAATCCGCTAGTACTGATTCTTTCTCTCACCCAAAGTGGGCAACAACAAGGGAGCAGCAAAGCGATGAAATCTCCTATCAGAATAGAAATCAAGAAGTCCAGAAAGACCCTTATAATCAAAATTCATTGTCGCATCAAATACTACAACGAAGAAAAACATAAGGTCCAACCAGAATGTAAGAATATGGGTTGTGTACCGAA
>NW_008784985.1:0-239 GCF_000715545.1 Opisthorchis viverrini
GTGACAGCCATCGGAAGAAAATGACAGACTACCTAATGGGTGGTCGGGGAGAGGGTAAGTTTCGTTCCATGCAGGAAAGGTGTTTCTGATCACTGTGCCGTTTCAATGAATGCTTGTGGAACGTAAAGGAATCGGGAATGAGCTAGTCGGGTAACTCAAAGGGTCTGTCACCATTACACCTCGTGTTATCGATGACCCTGAAGGACGTGGGACCGACTGGTGCTGCTGCTGGCCCGCTG
>NW_008784986.1:0-239 GCF_000715545.1 Opisthorchis viverrini
AAGGTCAGATTTCTGAAAATAACCCGAGTGCCCAAAACCTACTGAGACCCTCAAACCACCAAAATCTAAATAGGAAGGCCGGCGAGCATTCAGGCCAGTCGATCAATAGATCAATTTACCAACACCATGGATCACTGAAAGGTGCCACTCAAATAGCAAGGTCCCTTGTAGCTGTTGCATCCTCTTGTTCGCAATAAAGCTTTGTGTTCCTTTTTAGCGAGTGTTTTTCCGGCACCAAA
>NW_008784987.1:0-239 GCF_000715545.1 Opisthorchis viverrini
TTTTTTTTTGGAAATTTAGGAATGCCAACCTCCATGAAAATATAATAAGCCCTTTTGGAGTGGAAGCGTAGTTGGAAGAAAAGTACACACCGTAACGAGAGATTACCTGCAAATTGAAGAAGGAAGAAAAAGTTATACATACATATGCTCTCCACATATGCTTCTTGTAAGAGACGGCGCATGCATTTCGGACAATCTCCAGTTAGTCAGAGTTTCCCAGGGAGATGAATGTTACTTCA
>NW_008784988.1:0-239 GCF_000715545.1 Opisthorchis viverrini
TTTTTCCGGAAACCATCTGGCGTGCCTGAACATTACTCATCTGATGTTCACACCAGACCTACACAATGGTTTGGAGCACACACAGATTCTTCAGCGATCTTCCTCACATAGGGGCCACATCTCTGATTCATAAGTCAAGACACGGTACCCTTTACAGGCAAGTTGATATCACTTTGGCGCCACAAATGTCGTAGATTGGCAAACGTTACTCTGGCCTTCTCAGTTCGCAAAGTGACTTC
>NW_008784989.1:0-239 GCF_000715545.1 Opisthorchis viverrini
TCTTCTTAGGGTTCATCGAGTAAGCCCCGACCCGGAGTTCCCCCAAGTTTCAGCAGCCTTATGAATAGTGTGTTACGTCCAAAAAAACAGAGTGCGGAAAGGTGGATGTTGATATGCAGTTACCTTGGCAGACTGGCGTCACTTGCAGGACGAATCCCCAACTAACACTTCCATCTCTCGTACTATCAACAAATAGTAAGTAACTTAGAGGGAGGGATAATTCACAAGTGGCTTGAACC
>NW_008784990.1:0-239 GCF_000715545.1 Opisthorchis viverrini
AGCGAGCGATACCCCGGAGGAAGTAATTGAAAGAACTATCGCTTTGTATGACGAATCACATTAGCGACGTTAAAATTCCGTGTGATGTTACAGTATACCGACTACTCATATCTAGCTCATACTTGGAGTGTCTTATTCTGTAAATCTCTGGATCCCTTCATATTCTTGAAATGATGATCATGAAGCAAGATATTTCTACTCCTATTGGAGCTGTTCTACTACCGCTGTATGCTGGTGAA
>NW_008784991.1:0-239 GCF_000715545.1 Opisthorchis viverrini
GCATCTGTTTCGCCTGTCCTGTCGAACTGCGCCGATAGACACCCGAGAAGAACCGGTAATACACCAAGCCGCATGTACCCGGTGAAAACCCGAGGGAAAAAGAGCGCAGAGTAGACGGAAGGGAGCTTCCAAAGACCCGTAATTTTCAGTTTACCTTGTTATAGCTGAACACTTGAGCTTCAAGGTGAATGCAAAAGGGATATCTGGTTGATCGCATCACGCAGGAGAGACATTCAAGA
>NW_008784992.1:0-239 GCF_000715545.1 Opisthorchis viverrini
CCATTATTGTTATCACAAAAGACTCGCTCCCAGCCTCTAACGCACGTGGAATCCAATTGATTCTATGGCATTTGTTTGCAGACATACAGCACGCAGAAGACAGATCTGTTGCCTTGGCAGTGCATACAATATAAATAAATCCAAGTAAGCAGTCAAGATGGCTCTGTGGATAATGCGCAAACTTAATGACCAGAATTCCCGTGGTCCGAAACCAAGCCTGGTATCTTGACTGCTCCGGT
>NW_008784993.1:0-239 GCF_000715545.1 Opisthorchis viverrini
TATGCTGGACATATCTGTATAATCGCATCTGAACAGGCGATGGCATTCACGCTTCGTCAAGGTGATTGGTTCGCTTTGCAGTTCTACCTCTCAGGCTGAATCCACTATTAGTCTTTGGTTCGTTCGCTGAAGTGAGTAATGTGGATGCAAACGTTTCATCACCAAACGGGGTGCTCTAATTTGTGCGCTGTTAGGACGCGTAGTGAAACTTAGCGATGCGTCGGTGCTCGTACATTGAT
>NW_008784994.1:0-239 GCF_000715545.1 Opisthorchis viverrini
TTTGCCTAAGGTGTAACGTTTTTTTAAATCCCCGGCGACATACACGGTCTCTGCATGCATGTGGTGAATGTAGTTGACACAACTCAGCAATACCTGAAGCGCCATTCAGCGGCTGTTCTAAACCACTGAAAGATCTCTGTTTGAGTGTTTATCCGTTGATAGTCGGAGGGAGTATCCCGGGAACGCGCCGATATCTGCCTCTTCATAGCAGCTGATTACGCCCCAATGGACTGTAGTTT
>NW_008784995.1:0-239 GCF_000715545.1 Opisthorchis viverrini
CTCAAGCCATTCAGTACAAGACTAGTGGTTGGCAGTGCACAAAACTGAGCAAAGTTTTTGCACGCATGGCACACTGATAAAAGTGCGTTTGTTACTTTCATTAGTCTGTCGTGTGCGTTGGTACTTCACCCTCATTTTATTGCTTAACTACTGGCCGCGGATTTGGAGTGAAATATGTTGGTATGTTTGCCCATAGTTGATCACGTGGCCGTTGATCTGTCCGCTGAGCTTGACTCACA
>NW_008784996.1:0-239 GCF_000715545.1 Opisthorchis viverrini
AGCTGACTGCCACGGTGGACCGATTGAGAGGGGGCACCGATGAAAGCGGTGACAAAGCTGGACTGCATGCAGAGTGCAAGTGAAAAGCGCCGGTAGATATCACAGAACGGATAAAGCTGTCTGTTGGCACGGTTGGTGTGGGATAGACGATGTGTCTAACAGACCAACTAATCACACAAGGAATGAACATAGTGAAGATACTGTCTCATTAAAGGATAAGAACTTCCTTGGGGTCAGAG
>NW_008784997.1:0-239 GCF_000715545.1 Opisthorchis viverrini
GCACGCGGTCGACTTCATGCAGATTGTTATCATTGTCAAATTTCAGAACACCTGAAAGCACCGGCTAATACAAACGTGTTGTGTAACAGCAATGTGAGCCACAGCATTTCTCACGTGTCCTCAAATGAGATGAGGTGAACTGAAATCTAATGAGATGTGCTGACCTGACGTGATTTGAGCTGACCTGAGCTGAGATGAGCTGGGCTCATATGATCTTAGCTGTGGTTATTTGCGAAAAT
>NW_008784998.1:0-239 GCF_000715545.1 Opisthorchis viverrini
ATTACGAAACGCTTGGGTGCTGTCGGTACCATTCGCCCTTTAGGATGGGGACCGCGTGAACTTCATTGCGCCTTGTTGAAGGCGCTGCTATATATCGTTACTAATCGTTCGTGTTTTCAGTTTCTTTCCCGGTTGCCTGTATCGGTGACTGAAGGTGAATGTGCCTCGGAATGATTTTAGTAAGGTATCGCCGAATCCCTTCCCCTCTGAACCTTTATTCTTTGCTTCACAATAAGGCT
>NW_008784999.1:0-239 GCF_000715545.1 Opisthorchis viverrini
CTGTTCCCTTGAGTACGCAGTTCACCCGGAACTGTTACAGTTTGTTGACAGTGAACATCAAAGATATTGTTCTGTGACGAAACATATAAAAATGTAGCAGCCAAATGGATCAACCTTATAGCGGTCGTATATTCAGAAGCGATGCACCTGCGCGCCGTCACGATTTTAAGTGGACTGATATGTTTACACGTTTTGGGTAAGTTCGTCCTGTCATCATCGTGCTCAGTGTTTCATGTTGA
>NW_008785000.1:0-239 GCF_000715545.1 Opisthorchis viverrini
CACCAATATGAGCAACCTCAGGAAAATAGAGGACATCGCGGATAGCTGGGTGAAGCACTGGTCTGCAATACCAGAGGCGGAGATAGACAACAAATGCACCAACCATTTAATGAGATAGATAACAGCACTTTAAAAAGCCACGCACTGTTGGGTTGTCGGAACCTGACAATGGATAGCTTGAGACTATGCAACTATGCGATAAACAGCAAATATTGAAGCAATATTAGTGTCACAAATGG
>NW_008785001.1:0-239 GCF_000715545.1 Opisthorchis viverrini
CTGGAAAGTTCTATTCGGTCAGCCAACACTGACGGACGAAAAATCCACCCCGTTAATTTATGCATGAAGCCATAACCTACCGTTGGGGACGAAAGGTTCATGAACCGGTAAAAGATGATCCTTCGAGTACATTTTGGGGTTTGTACCAAAACAGAACTGTTGTTAACTACGCGCTCCTCTCCTTGCAGTGGTCACTCGGATGGCACTTTAGATTAGTATGCACATGCAAATGTGACCGA
>NW_008785002.1:0-239 GCF_000715545.1 Opisthorchis viverrini
GTTTAAGAAAGAAGAATTGAATGTATAACTTGTAAGCTCTTGGTGTAGACAGGACGCTCAGGTGATGGTCTGGAAGTAGAGCTTGTACTCTGTCGGCTGTTGTCAAAAGAAGGGCGGCCCACTGATGAAGAATTACTTTGGCAAGGCCAGTGAATTCCTCGTTTATGAGGATTGTGTTGTCGACTGCCCATATTGGACGATGTTCTTTCAGGTCCAACCGCTTTAGCTTGTATTTCATT
>NW_008785003.1:0-239 GCF_000715545.1 Opisthorchis viverrini
GTGCAAAACGTTCCAATTGTTCGTAGAATATGTCTGAGGCTTCCTTTGATTTGGAGACGGAAATATCAAGTGTCAAATATTATCCAACCGTGGTGGTTTCGTGGTTACACACTGGATCAAGAGTCCGGATTTGTCAGTTGAAAAAAATCCAAAGTATCATAGTTTCAACTCAACTAGCATAGTCCCTGTAAAGACAAAACAGCTAGCCACTGGTCGCGGCTGGGTGAAATTCCGCGGCA
>NW_008785004.1:0-239 GCF_000715545.1 Opisthorchis viverrini
ATCATCATCATCACCATCATCATCCTAATAATCATCATCGTCATCCACGTCAGCGTTCGCCGCTGTTGCTTCGCTGCCATATAATCAGTTTTTGGGCGGACGACTTATTGTGGAGCAGAGGGTAGAGAATAATTTCCGGCCTACCAGTACCATTTGCGGATGCCAAGACTTCCAGACACCCATTCAGGTAATCTGAATGTAAACTTGTCTGGGCGCGCCCAGACAGAAGAAAAAGTACA
>NW_008785005.1:0-239 GCF_000715545.1 Opisthorchis viverrini
TAATTAATAAGCGTGTCCCGTTGGTAAAGCTGAGCACTGGATGCTCACTGCTGGTGACCGTACCCTATTCGTCAATGGCATGAGAAAACTTGCGAATCTTTGGGAGAGATTTCTTGTTGGAAGTAAAGTTCGCCTTTGCCCATGAGCAGAGCACTGTGAGTCCGTTGCGTTCTTCCTGGAAAGCATCCCACGAACTATCATATTGTTTCAAACCGAACTGAACCCGTGACGGCCCGGGT
>NW_008785006.1:0-239 GCF_000715545.1 Opisthorchis viverrini
AACGTCGCTCATTTCTTAAGCAAGGGATTTACATCCCTGTTGACTGAATCCTCCAGTGACAACTCGACTCACATGGAAATCTATTCGCCGTATTCCTAGCATCATAGTTACTATCACGTTAACGAAAATCCCTTGAGCGTATTCATGTGCGTTTTCCATCGTTGTAGTCCTTCGATTAAGCAACACAACCTACTTATTTCCGTCACAGTGGATGGGATGTGTAAATAGGACTTAAGGAT
>NW_008785007.1:0-239 GCF_000715545.1 Opisthorchis viverrini
CATCGTTTTCCCAATTGTCGACTATTCATGCATGGGAGATTCCATTTGGTGAAAGGGGAGGAAAATACGCAATATTGTCTTTTTACGAGATGAGTTCCAACCTAAGGCTGCTGCTTCGTAGTTGTGGTGGTTGGGCTATTTTGTTTTACTGATTCTGTGAGGAACCTCGACTCCTTCTGGTTTCAAATTCCAAGTAAAGTGAATGGTTAACACGGCGGTGAAGTGCATGGAGCACCCGC
>NW_008785008.1:0-239 GCF_000715545.1 Opisthorchis viverrini
CGGTACTTTTCCGTGAGCGAATTAATTCGGTCGTGAAATACCACTGAGAAATACAATTCCGAATTCAAATCACGCGAATATTAGCAAACGGCCTTGAAAAACGCAGTAATGTGTACCGTGTGTTTTTTGAGCAAATCAACCGACTCAAACTATTCCGAGTTGTTCTGCTCCACTGAAAAACATGTAAACAGCAACCATCATTCGTGCATAACTTGAGCTCTCGTGGTCATGAGCTATTT
>NW_008785009.1:0-239 GCF_000715545.1 Opisthorchis viverrini
TATCACATGTGTCGATCGCTATACACGATTGCCTCAAGCTATCCCCATTTGCGATATTTCTACCAAAACTATTCCTCGAGCATTCATAAATTGTTGGATTACCAATTTCAGAGTCCACTCCGCCACAATCACCTGCCGCGGGTCGCAATTTTAATCTTGTTTTCCAAGGTCTCACTGATTTACTCGGATGCAAACGCAATCGCACCACTGTCTATCATCCTCAAGTAAACGGTCAAGTT
>NW_008785010.1:0-239 GCF_000715545.1 Opisthorchis viverrini
ATGCAGGGCATTGTGCGATACCTGATTGTGGTACTGAATACCAATTAAGATATTCCGGACTTTGGTCCTCTGAATTGATGTTCACAAGTAGCCCATCCATTCAAAGCAACCATAAAATTGACAGCAAGTAAAACATAAGCTGACAAGCCTGTACTCTTAAACAGTGGTTAACCCACTCACACCACTTGCATATTGCAGGTGATAAACATGCACGCACGATCATGGGCATTATCGTCGCA
>NW_008785011.1:0-239 GCF_000715545.1 Opisthorchis viverrini
GCAATATTAATCATCATGTGCAACATTATGTGTGTCCTACAATCCTGTCTGGCGACGCAATGTACTGCAAAAAATGTCTTATAAAGTCAGGAATCTGTGTACAGTGTGAATATTTAAGTGAGAACATGTATTTGACTTATAAAGTACAGTTCGGAGGGTGATGCTGACGCTTATGGATTATGTTTTTAGACTTGTTATAATTCCTGACGGCACATTTCAATGAAAGCTCTCGGTTTCAG
>NW_008785012.1:0-239 GCF_000715545.1 Opisthorchis viverrini
CGAGCACAGATTTTAGTTTCTCTTTTAATTAGCAAAATATGTTCTGCATTCCGCAGGTGCCTGGTTTTATTGTAGTCAGTAGTTTGTATTGCTATATAATTACACCAGAATGTTTATACTTAGCTACGTACGTCGTCTTACAAGTTTTTCAATTTTTTTAATTATCGAATATCTTCATCGTTTGTTGTGACCACGCCTGTCGTAGATAATGAGTTTAACCTTTTCGGGGAAATCTTGTT
>NW_008785013.1:0-239 GCF_000715545.1 Opisthorchis viverrini
ATTCCGTTTGTCTAGGGCTCAATAGTGTGGCAAGTCCTCTTCACGCCATCAAAATGTTCACTCTTCTAGTGCATCTATGCTCTGCAAACAAAAAAACAACTCATTTCTTTAATGTTTTATCGCCCACTTTCGGGGTTTCCGAGATATGCGTGTTGAATTTCAGTTGGAAATTTCGTGCAGTAAGTGAAGCGAACCTATGCTGAAATGCCGAAAAGCACTGTAAAGCCGTTTCATTCCAC
>NW_008785014.1:0-239 GCF_000715545.1 Opisthorchis viverrini
TATTTTCCGGCTTTTATATTTTTACGTAATGAATTTTCCGATTGGGTCGTATCATAACCTTGAAATAGTCACCCACTTAAAGAGCTAACCTGTTAAAGGAAATAACTTAAATACCCAATGGCTACAGAGTTCTATTTTGATGCGAATTTGACCTCAAAGACGATGGACTTTTAGGGATAAGTGTTCGGAAAATCGAACAAGTATTGGTTCGTTTGCACAAAGGAGACTACTCACAAGGT
>NW_008785015.1:0-239 GCF_000715545.1 Opisthorchis viverrini
AAAGGAAGGTATAGGGTAGTGTCGGAGAAGAAAATCGGGATGGACGAGGCCAAGCTTAAAGCACACTCACCTGCCGTCCTGCAGTTCGAGTAAGCTCGGAAAATCAGGAAGCGTTCTATCAAGATATCCGCGTCAAAGACTTCTACTGCAGACCAGGTTTCTGGAGGAGCGATTATGGGAGGCAATTTAAGGCAACGGCAATGTATCAAATTGCGGCGTCTGTTTAAGAGAGGCAGTTT
>NW_008785016.1:0-239 GCF_000715545.1 Opisthorchis viverrini
ACCCGGACTGTTGTTGTTTTAAATCTACTGCTATTCCCTTCGCTTTCAACACCGTTACTTAAGGGTGCCAATCCGTCAACAGTGCGAACGCATTATCTTTCAGTCGAAATCCGAACCACTGTCCTAGAAGCTAACGTCACACATGGTTCATTTTACAGCCGCTTGTTGATTTAGCACGGAAAAATCCTTTTCAGTCAGTTGCCACAAGGAATCCGTCGCATGAATCAACCAGTTTCACT
>NW_008785017.1:0-239 GCF_000715545.1 Opisthorchis viverrini
ATCGGTGCACGCACGGATGCATCATTATAGACGATGGGGCTAACTAGGCAAGTGGTCAGTCTACCTATATCACAGTGCTTCTTCTGAACAATTTTACCAAGGATGTAGACAAGAGTAAATTGAATATACACTTTTTTATTTCAGATGCACCGTCCAGCGAAATTGGTTTATGGTGAAACAAACGGAGTGACTACACATTTTAGTTTTATGGATTTGATATGGATCAGTGGTCTAGGCTC
>NW_008785018.1:0-239 GCF_000715545.1 Opisthorchis viverrini
CCCAGGCACGGTCAATCTTTGTCAAACTGATGGTTACCACCTTGCATCTAGAGCAACTGCCCCACCCAGCCAATGCGCTAGCGCATGTTAGGACTGTGTTCACTCCACTTGTATCTGTGATACAATGCCATGCCTCTTACTAGCGGCCTTTTGCTAGAATTGTGATTTCAGCATGGAAACTCGAGTGTTTTCACCGTCGTGGGCGATATTCAGTTGCCGAAAAACAAACGCTTGGAACG
>NW_008785019.1:0-239 GCF_000715545.1 Opisthorchis viverrini
GCTTTGATGAGACAGTCGTGAGTACAAAGGAGCAAGCCATTATGACGTATACTAGGACAGATAAATGCAGCAGTTATTGGGGCTAAATTTAGTGTGGAAGATGGCATTTTCATGTACATCAGTGAACACAATTTCCGGGTCTGCAGAGACCGAACTGGGATCACTCATTGTCACTGACCGCGTCATCGTCAGTTTCTTGTTGTTAGCCGGTAATTTCTTAACAGACAGGTCACACACAA
>NW_008785020.1:0-239 GCF_000715545.1 Opisthorchis viverrini
AAAAAAAGAAGAGGAGACACGTGTTGATGTGTGTTTTGTTGTCATCTCAATCCCACGTGTTCATCATACGCGAGATAAACACATGGGATCCGATTCAGTCCGCGTCATTTTGAGGTCTAACGCAAAATCCTTCAGAAATAAACACATGAAGTTGTCTGTGGATTCAATGCTTCGGCGTCCATCATCAAGTTTGACCTAAGTGCTGCACTCCAGCATAAACGGTGATAAATGCACGCACA
>NW_008785021.1:0-239 GCF_000715545.1 Opisthorchis viverrini
CGAACTACCAAATAACCAAATCAAATCTTATATTTGTCTTATCGAATCTTATGTTCTGCGACGGACGCCTACTGGATTGCAGAACGAGATATTTTCGGCAGAGTACAGAATATTTTTATGTCAACCAAAAACCTATTGGCAAGCTTTTTCTACTGCCAACAAACGTAACATTACTAACAGTACAACATTCAACAAATTTTCGCCGTCATAAACAGCATGTCTTGCTGCCGGACAATGAT
>NW_008785022.1:0-239 GCF_000715545.1 Opisthorchis viverrini
GAAGAAGCAAGGCTTGATTGGTACTCACCGGTGTGCAGTCGACCTTCAAAAGGCTATCCCGATAATCAACATGGGTAGTCACATTTGTGCCAGCTGCAGCTCGGTCTCAGCCGGTCATAACAAGGTTGGTACATACACGTCCTCATCACACAGCGAAGGAGGCCTAACCGTCGATTCGACTGTCTTAGACAGGCTATGTACGATTTATCGGAGCTTGCGTACTGCACCCTTCTTCGTGT
>NW_008785023.1:0-239 GCF_000715545.1 Opisthorchis viverrini
TGTAAGCTTGTCATGCAGAACGTTTGAATTACGCTACGCTAAAAGCGCATGTTTCATATGATACAATCGGTTATTCCCTCAACTCCGATCGTTGTGCCGCTTGCCGTCATATCGCCCGAAAGCAGTTTTGAAAACTGGGCGTACATCGTCACAAGGGCCTTAGACGAGGGTGGATGTTACAGTACAGTACTGGTATGGCTTACACAACAGATTCGGAGCACAGTAGTCCGGGTTTTTTT
>NW_008785024.1:0-239 GCF_000715545.1 Opisthorchis viverrini
GTTTGACTATTGGTGTCTCCGAAATATTGGTTGGGTCTGGTGGTAATGTCGGATTAATACTGCTTAAGTATGCCAGATGGTTTTAGGAGAAATGAACTCTTCCGTGATAGATGAACTGCTGCTGTTTGGACATTTGTGCCGCACGCCGGAAGATCGTTTGCCTCACAGCTAATTGTCATCTAGCCCTGTGTTCAGTGACGCGACAAAGAAGTGGACGGTGTATAACTTGGCAACGAAGT
>NW_008785025.1:0-239 GCF_000715545.1 Opisthorchis viverrini
AGGGCCGGTCTCTAACTGAGTTCCTAAAAGCCACGTTTTGAGACGACTGCTGTATCCCGTATGCGTCAGTGACCCTTCAGATTTCCATGCAAGTCCATGCTGCTTTTTTGAACGACTTGTAATCCTAAAGTTCCCATGCCTGTGTCCTCCAAATGGAATCAGAGGCTGCAAAGCAGTGGTCGCTGGACGGGCACCTTCCTCTGAATAACCAAAAGTGCGTCCATATGTCATTTGGAAGA
>NW_008785026.1:0-239 GCF_000715545.1 Opisthorchis viverrini
AAAAAAGCCAGAGCTCAGATATTCGAAAACATTTTTGACAGATGTTTCTGCGGTCCGTCTCTCACGGTAAACTGCTAGTTTGTAAAGGGCTGTAAAGGGCATTCGTTCCCGCAGATTCTCTCCGTTCCATTCAGCTGTGGGCACTCAAAACCAGCTGTCCAATAAAACTTTTCACTAAATTTCCACCAACCTTCAATTTGATACGCAAAGAAGCGATCGTTCATCGTGATGTAACGTTC
>NW_008785027.1:0-239 GCF_000715545.1 Opisthorchis viverrini
CAGCTCTTGCTCACACTTTAGAAGACCATACGTGTGATCGGTTGCGCCTGCGTTTTATCGGCCCCTCGCCGGTTTCTTTCTGCACTTATCAATACGGACAGGTAGGGGGAGACTCGCCATTGTCTTTCTAACGTTTCGGCGAAAATGCTGACCTCCTAACCACTTTGGAAAGTTGTTGAGCACACCATCATGCGTTACTTGTAAGTCATCTTCACTGCTTCATAGGCATCACCAGTAAT
>NW_008785028.1:0-239 GCF_000715545.1 Opisthorchis viverrini
TCCTTTTCCCAAATGCAAGCAAACACATCAAACAAGCGCTGGCTGAGGACTTCACTCCCAGCTTTGAACGATGCGGGTTGGACGTCATCCGGGTCAGAGGCTTATGAAAACAATCATAAACCTCCGAGCCCATAGAAGTTCCACGTTCACCGTACAGGGTTCTACCTCAACCATGGGCTCCAGATGAGGGCAGCAGGTGGTCATGACAGCTATTGTTCGAAGTATTCGGCCCAACGGTC
>NW_008785029.1:0-239 GCF_000715545.1 Opisthorchis viverrini
TACAAGGCTCTATCGCGAACTTCTTGACCTGAAGACCAGTCGGCCAAGTGGACCCAAATTGCCATTATTCATTCGTCTTTTTGGTGTTCCCGTCATGTTAAAATCAACAGTGGTCCAAAAACTGTTAAATTCTCGCTTCGGTGGCATTTTATCTGCAGAACCTCTTCACAGGATGTCCGATAAACATCATGTCCTCAGATAACTGTATAAATCAGGAGTATCTACAGGCTACTCGTAAA
>NW_008785030.1:0-239 GCF_000715545.1 Opisthorchis viverrini
AGGCTTGGGCAAGCTGGCAGTATTCCAGCACTCTTGCCTCCTTCAGGTGGCTTGGCTAGGTACTGGGAGGGTGTTACAGCTGAATGATTATAAGATATATTTCGACTGTATTGAATAATGCGCCTTTGGGCGATCTGAGTGTTCATTTTTCTTGGCCGACCTTCCTCGTGTTAGGCGGCATCACTGCTTCCACAAATATGTAGTTGCTGTTCGCCTGGGGGAAACGCCTTATTGCCTTC
>NW_008785031.1:0-239 GCF_000715545.1 Opisthorchis viverrini
GTGGCCGGAACAAACCAACTTTGTCATGACTTCCATTCTCCGGACGTTTCACGCCTAAACTCTTTTTGAGTGCTGAAATTACCGGAAACATAATGGGCACAGCCAAATTTTCAGTCTTACTTTTGGTGCAAGGACATGATATACAGAATGCCATTATTTCTTCTGCAATATCTAACTGTTGAGCACAAATGCATTTACGGAATATTTTGTTAGTTAAGCCACCCACTGTGTTATGATGA
>NW_008785032.1:0-239 GCF_000715545.1 Opisthorchis viverrini
ACCTGCGGATTCTTTACATCCCACCCCCAGGTCAAGAAGCTGGGTAGACTGAAAAACTTGAGATTATGCCTAACTGTGCCTATACGTTGTGGTGCACCTGGTTGGGACCAATGGCAACCCTAAATGCTTCACAACGCACAACAGACAGTGATAAATAGAACGCACAAGACACAAACACACGTTTGGCAAAACATTCCTCTGCTGATCGGCGATTTACTGGTGTCTCACTTTTGTCTTTA
>NW_008785033.1:0-239 GCF_000715545.1 Opisthorchis viverrini
CAATGGAGACTTCGTCCTAGAAGTCCACGCTGAAAAGCCTAGAATCACTAGACAATTGTCTCATCCTTACTGGAAATCATCATCAGTGCCCACCTCACGAAACTCAGGAAACTGTCACCCTCAAGCTAGTAGTTCGCGCGCATAATCGTTTGAACAGGAGCTAACGATCCGCAGTGTGATTCGCTCGCGCTTAGACGGGATACAGCCCCTCTCATCCATCAATCACGTGCTCATACAAG
>NW_008785034.1:0-239 GCF_000715545.1 Opisthorchis viverrini
CAAATGGAGATCAAAAGTACATGGGCGGGTTAACCAAATGAATGGAGGTGGGGGCAGTTGCGGGACAAGTTAACTTCAAAGAAGAGATACCTCGGCACAATATAAATCGTAGGCAGACCAATCAAATTATGCGGTAGGTGTCCTTGACTTGGCCAATCGCTCAAGAGACATCCGATGCTCTTTCCTATTAACTTGTTTGTTTGAAGACTGCAGATTATCTCTCCACGTTCGAGTCGTCA
>NW_008785035.1:0-239 GCF_000715545.1 Opisthorchis viverrini
AAAAAAAATACAACTTCACAAACGCGAAACAACTAGAAACCATCAAATTCTTACCAGTGTGCCAAGTTCGTCAAACAATCAACATCGCTGGCACATACCAGCACACATCTGAAATGAGGAAAAACGCAGTCGAAACCAAATTACGATCCGACAACACACACAAATCTATGAACAACCAATGCAATTTCAGATCCATAGATCACAGCATCAGCACTGTGCTGCTGACAGCCAAGGGATCT
>NW_008785036.1:0-239 GCF_000715545.1 Opisthorchis viverrini
ATAAACAATAGGCATTATCCGGTGTGAACGTTGGAAGTTGAAGGCTACCGGCAAAAAATGAGAGGGCAAAACAAGACACATCCTGCCTGGCGCATGGCAAGATTGGTGCGAATTACGGAAAAGGAGGAATGAAGACAACAGATTTGGTGAAACAGCAGGGTTGGCGTCATCCAGCCGGTCAGTTTGAACTAAGACCTCGTGGCATTAGACTTTTGTGCCAGTAGCCAGGGTATCGAAAA
>NW_008785037.1:0-239 GCF_000715545.1 Opisthorchis viverrini
GACTGCATTCATCTTTCAAAGTCACTTTTTAACCAATGAACATGCAGGTCTGCACTGCAAGGACGCAATTGCTGCACTTTCATGCGGTCGGAGAGTATTGCCGGACTGGGTATATTTACAGTCACGTGCCCGCTATATTTTGACAAAATGGGAACCAGCATTTTAATTCAGTTTGCTACGGTGCAGTTGCTCACGATCAACTAAACGTTCACCAAAGAGTATTTAGCAGTATTGATGTT
>NW_008785038.1:0-239 GCF_000715545.1 Opisthorchis viverrini
TACGAGTCAACAACATCAATAAACGGGAACTACTAGTATCTCTAACCGCCGTCATGAGCAAGCTATGCACGAGGAAAAACGCATTTGTCATTGAAGGTCCCACAACAACTGGCAAAACACTATTCGTGAAACTCGTCGCGGAAAACTATGTTTATGGGACAGTACAAAGATCAGGCGACCACAGTCAGTTTTTCTTGATGAATTTACTCAACAAGACTCTAGCCTTGATGGAAGAACCC
>NW_008785039.1:0-239 GCF_000715545.1 Opisthorchis viverrini
GGATCCTGGAATGCTCCATAACTACAAGGATCTGCATTATACCTGGCAAAGAAGTGGGGGATGAGTACTGTCTGCGGTGATTGAAGAATATGCCTGCGTTTACAGACTTTTGACACCTTCGGCGCCGACTTAACGTAGTCCTCCGTTAGACGGACGTGTTTAAAACACCGTTGTGCGTTTCCTCACCCTACTGCGAAACTTCAGGCACTTGTGCTGGAAACGCCTGCTGACCGTCAGTC
>NW_008785040.1:0-239 GCF_000715545.1 Opisthorchis viverrini
TTTTCAAGCCTACACAAAATGCGCACACATCGTTTCGACACTGAAAAGCTCATGGACCTAGCAGTCGCAAAATCGTCTCAGACTTGACTGACTCGTGGCCACCGAATGGTCCGATGCCACATTCTCTGTTGCACAGTTCAGCAACTCGCATCAGTTTACTAGGTCTCCGAGAGAACCGTTGCTTGCGTGGAGACCCTGCAAGAGGTTGGCCCTGGCCGTCGCCACAATCCAACCCGATG
>NW_008785041.1:0-239 GCF_000715545.1 Opisthorchis viverrini
ACACAAGTTTTCACAGAAGCTTGAATAGTTGCGGCATACGTTGATTTACGCGCAACTCAGCTATTGTTTGGCGGTAAAATTGAATTTGGGAGATTCCCTCCTGCGATCGAAGTCAGTCAACGTTGAAAATCATAGGAGCACTGTAGGATGGTTTCGACATTGTTGGTGTGTGTGCATAGCACGAAAACCGGAGAATTTCAAGATCGTGAATGACCAGGATAATGGAGATGAACAAAGGT
>NW_008785042.1:0-239 GCF_000715545.1 Opisthorchis viverrini
AGATAAATGGGCGGATACATGACTCCCTTGTTGGTGCTTGGGGAAATAGGATGAACTGCAGGATCGAGGCGGATGTAGTCTGTAATGATGTTGACTTACTTCTGCACCCAGATGTCTCGCTTCCCCAATGTAACGGCGAGTATACACATTTCCGTATGAATTTCACATGAACTTGAGTAAGCAACTGAAGTTAAACGCGAATGTGCCCCAAACGCCAATAAAGCGGTTTTAATATAGTA
>NW_008785043.1:0-238 GCF_000715545.1 Opisthorchis viverrini
TTTTTCATTGGTCTCTTAGGTAGACCTAATTGAAAGTGCACGACAATCTAGTTCTTTTCTTCGTTTGGTTTGCAGACACAATGTATCTTTGTTGTTAACTTACACTAAATGGGCGTGAGCAATATCCTTGGACACAAATCGTTTGAAACATCAGGTCATTTCGGGGACTGTATTGGTCGGTTGATTTGAATTACAATAGTTTTGGCCACTTTTTGTGCTTCTTGGTTTGTTCAGGAAC
>NW_008785044.1:0-238 GCF_000715545.1 Opisthorchis viverrini
GATAATCGGTTTTGTTTGTCAAAGTTACTAAAAAACATAATCGAACTTCTCCGGTGCGTACTTGCTAATAGGCATACCATGAATACTTCTAGCACGAAATAAAAAACTACCGGTAATTTATTCCTTTGCAATCAGTTAAATTCATGTCAAAAAAGTGTATTTGAGTCGAAGTTGCTGACATACTCTGAGTGTCTGATCTGCCGACGCCTCATAACCATGTGTGGGCAACCAAATGAAC
>NW_008785045.1:0-238 GCF_000715545.1 Opisthorchis viverrini
CCTTCCTCATGAAATCATCTCCCACAAAATCCAAGTCACCCTGTGCTTCTGCAATTTTTTCTGCATTCGTAGATACTCACAGACCGCTTCTGCTTGAGAAGTCTCTAGATGTGGGAAACCTGTTCAACGGTTTACAACACATTACGATTGGCTTGCTCCATGAACGTATACGTCGGCATGTCGAATATCCTACCAACCTACAGCAATTACAGCCGAAGTATTTCGCAAACCGGAGATT
>NW_008785046.1:0-238 GCF_000715545.1 Opisthorchis viverrini
ATTCTCAAACATAGGAATTGTGTGGAAACCTCAAGTGCAAGATCAGTAAATCTTCCAGATCTGTTAAACTTTACCCTGGAACGGATACATCTAATAACCGGCTGGTCAATCTAGACACAAATAGGAAACCGATGTCATCGGAAAAGCATCACCAAACTCCCATTCTAGTTCACCCGAATTTGCACCCTATTGATTAGTCAGTTAAACAATGCTATTCTTGCAACTAAATAGTTTAAAT
>NW_008785047.1:0-238 GCF_000715545.1 Opisthorchis viverrini
AAAAGGCAGTTCGAAGTTAGCTAACTAAACTGCGTATAATGTAATTGATCGTTCTGCTGTACTGACTGTCCTCTAATAATACTACCACATTACTGTGAAGATGTCCCCTTCTCCTCCTCCCCCTCGAGGCAATGGTTCGTAATTGCATGCAAGTTCTGCAAGTCCGCCCGTGATTGTTCACAAAAGTATTTGAGAAGACCTCATTCATTGACTAACTTCGTCATTGTTGTGGACGATA
>NW_008785048.1:0-238 GCF_000715545.1 Opisthorchis viverrini
CGATTTTGCTGCAAATTTCCACAGCGAAACACGCGTTTAGGCCAAGCTAACTCCCCGTGATATTCTCCAAATTTCTTTCATCATAGTGTCGGCAAAATCGATTTAAGTTTATTTCTTATTATTGGCGTTGATGTGTGATAGCCATCAAAGTAACAATCGACTTAAATTTTGACAATTCCTCAACAAACCCGCATTATCCAGAAGGATCTTAGTGTTTTGAACCAATACGCACTTAAGA
>NW_008785049.1:0-238 GCF_000715545.1 Opisthorchis viverrini
AGCTGTATCTCTCGTTTATGACGTTTTCAGGCTAAATGAAAAAATTATGCGGTCTAGCGTAGCACATTTTGGTGGAGAATATCATTAAAAAAACGAAAGATTTAGCTGGGTCTCCCATTAAGGCCAAATCGGTATGCAAATGTGTGTATTTAACCAGGTTTGTCTGTTTCATTGTTCTGCCCGTGTTTGTTTCATTAACTGCCCGGAGTTAATTCTAGCCAAAATATCGAATTTGCCC
>NW_008785050.1:0-238 GCF_000715545.1 Opisthorchis viverrini
TGGCAAAATGCTTTTATGCTAAGATATGACGGCACATCATTTTTTCAGACGAACTGAAGGCTAGCTGACTAGGAATGGACGTGAAATTACGACGTTCTGAACAGGAGGCAAGTTACACCGAGAACACTCAAAAAGTGAGACCCCGATTCTTGATGGTAGACTCAAGTAAGACGTAAAGAATACGTGGGAGTTACTTACAAAAGGCTGACGACTCCAAAAAAGACACCTGGTTTGATAG
>NW_008785051.1:0-238 GCF_000715545.1 Opisthorchis viverrini
GCTCAACCGCACGGGCTCACGCTTGTTATAGGAACGAACTGATCGATTTCTTTTCACCAGATAACCTAATGATCTAAGTCAGGCAAGGACTTCGTCTGCAGTTGAAAAGATATGCGATGTACTCACAAAGCCAAAAAGCCTCTAAAACGTGGCTAATAAGCCATATTGATCTATACTGAGTACTGCTCCCCATCAGTCTCCATAACCAACGTTGTTTTTTGAACGATAGTAACACTGT
>NW_008785052.1:0-238 GCF_000715545.1 Opisthorchis viverrini
CCATTATGACTGTAACCTGTATGTCCGAAATGTTCTCTTCGTGGGGGACAAGAGAGTGATCAGTGATCGACAGGTGTCTTTCAATGAATCAGAGCTACAGTTCGTTGGTGAATAAACGGACATCACAAACAAGACAATGGGGAGTCCTTGTCAAAGTGTAAAGCCGGAAGGCACAGAGGTGGGTGTCTACAGATATCCAGTCGAGCACTGAGAGAGAGAGGGTACTGTAAGTCCAGCA
>NW_008785053.1:0-238 GCF_000715545.1 Opisthorchis viverrini
CCAGTTGTCTTGGACAGTCTCCTTTTCCTAAATGCGGGCAAGCAGATCAGACAAGAGCTGACTTAGGATTTCACCCTCCCCATTTTTGAACAATGTGGTTGGGGGAGTCATCCGGACCGAAAGCTCGGTGGCGATCGTAAACTTCCGAGGCCGTACGGGGCTCCACATTCACCGCCGAGGGTTCTTCAATCATGGGCTTCAGGTAAGTGGCACCAGGTGGCCACTATACCCGTTGTTC
>NW_008785054.1:0-238 GCF_000715545.1 Opisthorchis viverrini
TAAGGAACACACAGTAGACACGTATTATGTAATTTCTCATTTCTATTAAACCGAACAGAAGTAAGGATTAGAATTCGGCTGTAGAAAAGAGTTGTAAGGAAAATCTGATGCATACGGTGAAGCCTGACTACCAAATTTACATCACAAAGAATGTCAAATCGTCAACCAAATTGCTGTCTAGAGAGATGAAAGCATTGCGAACACAACAGAGTTTTCGGGAAATGCACTCATTTGCAAA
>NW_008785055.1:0-238 GCF_000715545.1 Opisthorchis viverrini
TCCATAATCGTATCGATTACGAAGTTGAATGGTAATGGTGGAAGATTGCAGTCCTGTATGGCAACGCTTGATTTGGTGAGCGCAGGTGATAGCCTCCCGCAGAACTACACACAACAGCGGAGTTTGGCATAAAGCACCAACTAAAGGGTCGAGAATTTATGATGGTCATCTATGCCCCGTAGACGCTGCCAAGATGCCCGACGTGTGTAGAGAAAAATGCAGCTACTAGATCAGGCAA
>NW_008785056.1:0-238 GCF_000715545.1 Opisthorchis viverrini
CATGCCATGTTTTGAAGTCGCCTTTGAGTTTGAGGATTTCTGGCCCCGTGGCACATAAATCTAAACGTCAGCACACGGTGGTCGCAATGTCCCAGTGGAGCTTCAACTGGATCTTGACCAAAAAAGTGTGGTTTGTTAGTGACAACCACATCCAGCAGGGAGGTCAGTTGGCCTGCATGGCATTCGGTGGGCTTGACGACATGTTGATTCCAAGCGCTCTGTTGAACAACTTTTTTCA
>NW_008785057.1:0-238 GCF_000715545.1 Opisthorchis viverrini
ATGGTACGGTAGCAGTCTAATTTTGGATAGACCGCCCAAAGCTCCTCATAGATTATCAGACACAAACACTCAATACATGACAATACAAGTAGGGTTTCCGGTAAACAGATTTCATGACGAATCAACAATGCGCCGTTGAGGGTCAACGCTATATTTCTGGAGATTCCGGAAATCGGTACGAACGGAGCTTACATATATGGAATTCCTAGAATGACGGTGCACACTACTGATGAAGCAT
>NW_008785058.1:0-238 GCF_000715545.1 Opisthorchis viverrini
GCCATGAGTCCCGTCATTTTACCAGTCTTTCGCATATCTCTGTCATCATGTTAACCACTTAGAAGTGTCGCGCGGTCAAAATCAACCTAGGCTAATCATCGGTAGAACAGACAAATCTTGGTTTCCTTTTTTCCTCCTATTCGGCTTTATCGAGTGAAACCATTCTAGGACGAATCCAGGGTGGAAAAGTTTGGGCTAGTTGTTGACACTGAACGTTGTGAAGAACATAACTTCAGAA
>NW_008785059.1:0-238 GCF_000715545.1 Opisthorchis viverrini
TTTTAGTGCATCACTTGGCTGATGATTTGTAGCGAATAGTAAGCACACAATGTAGTAAGCTAAACAATTTGTAATGCAGCTGGAGAGGAGAAGAAAGCTTCCTAAAGCATTACAATTTGCTTCCTGCGTGGAGACTGTAACACTCGTAGGTCGTTTATCGTCCAAACGTTCGCTTGGCTGTGGCATCTCTAAGGTGTCTAGCTGCCACGGCACACCAAATTTGCACGAGGGCTGGGAT
>NW_008785060.1:0-238 GCF_000715545.1 Opisthorchis viverrini
GGATTTCGGTGCCGAGACGGTGCGTAAAAACGGATTGTGTTGCGTTACGAAACACTCTATTACATTGGTACAAATGAGGAAAACTGTTTGTGTGCATCGAATCTGGTTCAGTTTCTAAGCGATACAACCTAACTCATTTGATTTGGCCACCCATTTGAGGAAATGGCTTCGCCTACATAAACCAAGAATTCTTTGTTAATATTTCGTGCAGAATCCACGACAGATACCGTTGTGATTC
>NW_008785061.1:0-238 GCF_000715545.1 Opisthorchis viverrini
AAATATTCAGGAAATGAGCAGTCCTCACAGTGGAAATCAATAATTCACAATTGAGTGGAGAGAATCCATCAACTGGTTCGGTTGCTAAAAATCACTCACCCGCGGTGTCATCTCGATGTCTAGGTTATCCAACGTTAGCCATGAACAATCAGAAACCATGGTTGGAATGGAACTAAAGAAATTTTTGTTAGGTGTTTGCGTCATTAACGCCGAGCTACCTCAAAGAGGTATCCTCGAT
>NW_008785062.1:0-238 GCF_000715545.1 Opisthorchis viverrini
CACCATAGAGCGGCAATATAGCGAGAACAAACACATAACCAACGGAGCACAACCTTCACCTGCTTCATACACAAGCTGAAACGAAATCAAACTAAGTATGGTAGAAGTCTGATTTTGTTGTCGCTTTCCAAAAGCTACAAATACCACCCAAAGGGTAAACTTCGAATAAGTTGGAACCCAATCACGTATAGCCAATTCCCTATTAAATGTATATCGCCCCATGTTACTGGTTTAGCTG
>NW_008785063.1:0-238 GCF_000715545.1 Opisthorchis viverrini
TATGCGCGCAGTTTGTGTATTCTATGCGCCATGCATCCAGTTACAGTCAGCTCTACGATGTTTTGCCCTCTGGGTAATCAGCAACGGCGTCTGCACAGTAAAGCAAACGGCATACTAGATTTCTTTTGTATCTCGGTGGAGTAGGACCATCGGGGTGTTCGAGCCGGCAATAACAACAAGTAGACCACCCATCAAAGTTTACACATTAAGACTAATTGAGCAAACCATTAACCAAGCT
>NW_008785064.1:0-238 GCF_000715545.1 Opisthorchis viverrini
TCACCCTTGAGATATGCGATTCGAATGCTAGACTTCTAAAAAGAACAGTCCGTCAACCGATAGATTCTTATCTCTTCACAACTTAGTTATCCCAACTGAATTCAGGATATCAGAAATCGGGTTCAAACTGGTCTCCTGAGGTCACTGAATTGATACATCCGCCAAAGACGAGGATTAGTTGTGCGATGGAAATCCCGTGACAAGGAACTATTGTTCCCTAACAGAAACGCCTCAGATC
>NW_008785065.1:0-238 GCF_000715545.1 Opisthorchis viverrini
AGAACAAAATCCCAGCGATGTGCCTTTCCCTCAGTTCAAACATCACTACTCATGGTACAGCTCTTGGTCGCAGAATAAACATTTATTCTACTCCCGTGAGTCTGTGAGGAACAGCAGCAAAAAGAATAAAATGAGATATATTCCAACACAATCTAGTTCTTCTGGGAAAAACAGTCAAAAGCAAAGTAGTTAGTGCATCATTTTCACCTGAATAAACAGACCTGAGTGTCAATTCAGA
>NW_008785066.1:0-238 GCF_000715545.1 Opisthorchis viverrini
TGGAACGGAGCGCTCCGACCATGATCCATCTTCGAAAAGGACACAAGGACGTCGTACAATAATCACGGCATCAGCCAGGTAGTCGTGGAATCTAAGATGCTTCCCGGTATTATTTTGCGCAGGTTTATCGACTAACTCAGAAGGATTACCCTGGTTTAGGTCCTGACTTAGGAAACATAGACCATATTTCTACGTTGAAGCAAGGGTTGGACAGCGTCACTCATCCAAACGTCCAACG
>NW_008785067.1:0-238 GCF_000715545.1 Opisthorchis viverrini
TAGAATTAGGTTGTCTCACCTCTATCGATGGTTTCGCTTGTCAGCCTCACATGGCCTCTCTTTCATTATCACTCACCTGGCGCGCAGAACTTGACATGGCAGAAGTTAGTTATGGATTCTGTGAAAAAGTTTGAATACTGCTGGTGTCTTTCGCATTCGAGAACGGAGCCAACTTGAGCCTCTCAGTGCTTGAATACGGGTATTCATAGTGATAACGTTGATGACAATCATATCGTGC
>NW_008785068.1:0-238 GCF_000715545.1 Opisthorchis viverrini
TTAGATGCGCATTAGAAACGCCTGTGGTCAAAATGCATCTGCGAGTGAAAAACTTTTATTTAGAGGAAATTCAACAACTGGCGGTTGATAAAACGGTCAAACTGGTGAGGATTTTCCAGGAAAAAGGTCCAAATGATGCGAATGAGTCCACGAGGTCCATTGTCGCTCAGACGGGGAGCATTTGAATCAAGTTTTATTCTCATCTTAGCTCTTCGGTAGTGCATATTCTCGGATGTGC
>NW_008785069.1:0-238 GCF_000715545.1 Opisthorchis viverrini
ATCTATCAATCCATCCATCTGTCTACCTAGCTGTCAGTTTATCTATATTTTAATTATTCTACTCATCTTTCCGTGAACTGCTTATGTTTCATTCGTTTATTTTCACAATATATCAGTTTGCAATTCTACATATCCGTATGTCAATGTATGCATGCAGCTGCCTGTATCTCTCAGATCCCAGCCACATCTCATTATCAGTACCGCTCTGTTTTTGTCCGTTTTATGGTATCTATCCATC
>NW_008785070.1:0-238 GCF_000715545.1 Opisthorchis viverrini
GCATCGTTTTTGACAGTATTGTAAATAAATCGCTATCAAGTTTAAAGATACACCAGAATGCCGGCTACATATAGCTCGTTCCAGTCAAATTTGCTTCCTATACCAGTAGTAAAACGCACAATCGCTCTTCACTAATGAACAGATCACCAAAAATTAAATCACTTATGAGCAAGTGTCAGGGTGGGCTTAGACAGTCTGGCCGAAGTGTAAAACCAGCACACCCCTGCATTACTGAGCT
>NW_008785071.1:0-238 GCF_000715545.1 Opisthorchis viverrini
GTCTGATATCCAGTGCTTGAGTGCGCATGTGTGCCATGTCACAAGCAAAACTCCTAGCACTGTACAAGGAGGTGGCAGCCTCGTCTCAGTAAGAATTCACACATGGTAATGGAGCATTTGAAGGAGGTTCTAGAGGACGATTCAGGCAAATTCCTCCAACATCTGGATCTACCAGTCTTTCAGCTGCCAGAACATTTTCCCTAGCCTTGCAAGGTCCTAGGAAACGAAGGAAGAAGCG
>NW_008785072.1:0-238 GCF_000715545.1 Opisthorchis viverrini
ATAATGATTTTAAGTTGGAATCACTAGAAATGCCTAATGCGATGTCGGGGTGCCCGTCAAATTTGTTCTTCCAAACCGTAGGGTTTGTTAAGTAATACTGAGCGTGAAAATAATTTAACACGTCTACACTTTTTAAATATAGATTTCTTCATTAATGGAAAGTTCGAAATCCACTTACGATCTGTTGGTTTGATTGCTTCAAGTTCTCCGGGTTTGTAAGAATTGTTTAAATGGAGCG
>NW_008785073.1:0-238 GCF_000715545.1 Opisthorchis viverrini
CCATATGGCTTGTTTCAACTGTCTAATTTACGTGACAAATGATAATTTACTGTGCTACGTCAGTAAGATGTCCCATTATAGCTCCGCGGATTCGCAAATATATAAACATGTAAGTACTGGGGACACGAGCGTGATTTCGCGCTAGTTCACGCGAGGTTGGCAGGACTGTCTCAGTCCGGTTTGGAATTTTGAGGATGTGTATTCTGGACACCTATAAATGAGTTCTCATGTTGTTTTT
>NW_008785074.1:0-238 GCF_000715545.1 Opisthorchis viverrini
TTGCGCTCTATCCACTTGGGCCATTTCGCTCCCTTACGGTCATATCCGCCAACCCTAACGCAAGACTAATTATCTGCTCTCGTTACGCTATCTATGACATACCATATGAAAGTCACTTTACAGATTTTACTGGTTCTACTTACCCAGGTTATAAGGTCAGTCGCGGCAACGTGTTACGTAACTTGTATCGTTTTAACTATTCACTCGTCCCACCATTTCGGTGTCTAGATTCCCGACT
>NW_008785075.1:0-238 GCF_000715545.1 Opisthorchis viverrini
TTTGTTCAAGCAAGTAGGCAGGAACTAAAATGAAGAAATCCAAGCCGGGAAAATCGGCTCCTGGGTAGTCGAAAAGTTTCCAGTAGCTCCATTAGGCGTAAGGTATATCGTTGTCAAATCTCCCTTAGTTCGCTGCTACGAAAAAATCTCAAGATTATCCACATGCGTTTGTTCTACTTCAAGTTTTGCGGAACTAAGAAAGCAGTTCACTAGAACAAAAAAGTGTGCTTACCATAGT
>NW_008785076.1:0-238 GCF_000715545.1 Opisthorchis viverrini
TTCCGCAAACACCTAATAATACGAGTGGTTACAGAGCATTGTCATATTGATGATACAAACTACTTCGTTACCCAATGTTACCCATAATCTGTTTTTAGGAATTAAATGATTTTTCATGCAGGGATACTGGTGATAATTTTGTTTGATATACATCCTAAACGGTAGACTGACGGATTTTGTGAATAGCAGTTATAAACGTCGCCATATATGCGCACCCAGTGGTTTCAATTCAAGGTGA
>NW_008785077.1:0-238 GCF_000715545.1 Opisthorchis viverrini
ACCCATTCGGAGTTCAACTGGTGGGCGTGGACCCATCAACCTTATCTTCCTTATCATCCCTTATTTTTATGGTTATCGCATCAAACCAAACTTATTGAGTTACCCGGCAGCCTGACGTCATTTTTAGTCATTCGTTTGACTTGTATTCTCTCCCTGTGCGTTATGGTCGAATTCCCCACTCATGTTTAACCCTATCCAATTAGAAGTTGTCATCTTAAAACTTTGATGTGGAATACTG
>NW_008785078.1:0-238 GCF_000715545.1 Opisthorchis viverrini
GAAGGAAACGCAAGCTGGTGGGTATCGTAGGATAAAAATGAAATGAAACCGGCGTTGTGCTTATCACTGCTCCAACCACCAAAAAACTAGTTGCAATATTGATCTACCTAATGTGGGCTGTCTTTTAGGTATAGCTTTGGACAGAAAATGAGTTCCCTCAATACGCAGACGTGACCAAACAACATCATCAATGTTACGAGTAATTTAATCTTGAAAGCAATCATCATCATCATCATCA
>NW_008785079.1:0-238 GCF_000715545.1 Opisthorchis viverrini
ACAGTCGAATTATGAACTTGGTGTACCTGTCACGTAGATAGTATATGGGGAAACTTGGACATCACGAGAATTATCTAAAAAAAAATTTAGCGCCTCAAAAATAACAGAAGCCAAAGGAACGTAAAGTTTCCTCTCTCTTCCACCATACTGATGTGGATGCTGTAAAACAACAGTCTTGCAGCGCCTCACATCACAAATTCGGTAGTACCGCAAAATAGAGAACTCAAATTTACATCGG
>NW_008785080.1:0-238 GCF_000715545.1 Opisthorchis viverrini
ATGATTTCGGGGTTGATTGAAGCATTCGCAAGACTGAATGAATAACAAGTGAGTGATAACCTCTTCAGATTGCAACCCATGCCTACAACGGGGCAAGTCTCAATCATGGGCGAGGTCAACACAGATTGCTCTCTACGGCCATTGATGAATCGCAACAGATGTATGCAAAATGGGTGTACATCAATTGAAAGACGTGTATGCAATGTCACACCTGCGAGACCTGGTGGCACTTTAGACG
>NW_008785081.1:0-238 GCF_000715545.1 Opisthorchis viverrini
ACGGCAAAGAGTGAGCAGGCGACCGCATCGAAACAACCATACAAGGAGTATGTTCAAGGCGTAAGTAAGACCAATTTGGCAAATCGCTCCACTTCACGTTTTCCTTCATGTATCAAAGTTCAACATCTGATAGGCCAGGGCAAAGACAGTAAGGTAAACGGGTTTTTGTTGAACTTTCCCAACGTACTTCATAGCGACTAATACGTTCGGAATAAGCGATTGCCCTCAGTGATGATAA
>NW_008785082.1:0-238 GCF_000715545.1 Opisthorchis viverrini
TCTTACTAGGCCCAATGAAAATATGGTCTGACTCGGCTGATATAAAGGTGACGTAATAACGTCCTGTTTTGGTTGTCTGACAACGTGTGAAGAAAAGGCGCGTAAGACGATTCGTGACGTAGGTTAGATTGTAAATTCGTGTTGTAGTATGATATTATCAAGATTTAGGTAGATGAATGGGAAGCGAGTGAGGTGTTAGCATCTACAGTTTTTACGACCGCTCCATAAAAGTGTGAAT
>NW_008785083.1:0-238 GCF_000715545.1 Opisthorchis viverrini
GGTCCTCAACCAAAGCCTTTAGCCCAAAATCTTGACCAGAAGGCGGCGACGTTTGGCAGGAAACGCGAGTGAATTACCAATTTTATGGAACAAGTTACCACACATGTTTCAACATTCGACCTGGGGGTCAGGAGCCTACGTTGTTCAGACCTGTAACCATTGACATGAGACCCTGTCGCATGGACGCAACTCAGTATAGCCTAGTGGGTCACCGAGGCACACAAACTGTCAAACTACG
>NW_008785084.1:0-238 GCF_000715545.1 Opisthorchis viverrini
CTTTGGCTCTCATGAAGAAGCCACAAGGTTTGTCTGTCGATACAAGTAAAAAAACAGCGTCTGAAGTGACTTCGGAACTATTGGAAGGAGGGTTAAAAGTTACTGAACCGATAAATTTAGCTTTTAGGAACAAGCTTATTTCGAACAGGCCAATTATAGCCAATTTACCTAAACTCGGGAGCTAAGTCAACGTACGACAGCGAGGTAGTTGGGACGATTTGTCAAGTGGTTGAGGTGT
>NW_008785085.1:0-238 GCF_000715545.1 Opisthorchis viverrini
GGAATATAACACGGGTGCTGTTGGACTGAGCGGTGTCCATAGACGGTCACTTTCAATCGGCACCGGGTTGTATGCGGTCGGCTGAGTAACCCGAGCAGACGTCACATCTTCTGAACCTCAATACCGAGAGAATCCGTTGCCGTTAAAATGTTGAACAATTTTGAAGTTTACTCAACTGTGCTTTCTCTGTAAGATCAGCAACTAACAAATGCACTACCATGCTGAGAAATGAAAAAAA
>NW_008785086.1:0-238 GCF_000715545.1 Opisthorchis viverrini
TGGGAAATGAATCAGTAGATAGTAAATAAGCCACTCCTATATGTATCGCATGGGTCTGCATACTTGCGACGTACAGCCATATCGCTTCCTCGTAATGCGGCTTTGCGAGTTTGAAAATGTCCGAAGTAGTCGAAACCTGTCGCTAAAAAGGGGTATTCTGGCTTTACTCTGGCATCTGGGAGATCCGTCACTAATTGTTCGGCTGGTAGAGCTGACTTTACTTTGCATCCCATGCATC
>NW_008785087.1:0-238 GCF_000715545.1 Opisthorchis viverrini
GAGGGCTGCGATACTATGTTGCCGAAGCCTAGACAGGTGCTGGGGTCGAATTCGAACCACGTACCTATCGGTAAGTCCATACTTTAACCACTGAGCTGCCCCGAGCAATCTCCTGTCAGCTGACGCGGTACGAGCGTTTATTCTGGAAACTTGTATTGGCCAGAAACAGCTGATAGTAGCGCGAAATTGGAGAAATCGCCCTCCGTGGTTAGTGCGACGAGCATCGATCATAAATGAC
>NW_008785088.1:0-238 GCF_000715545.1 Opisthorchis viverrini
ACAAGACGGTAGTTTTCGGACACACAGCTTTCTCAAGACAGTGTCTGGAAAACCTTCACGCCATACTTTGTCACCAGCCTTCCCCGCCTTTTGTCAATCATGGCATTTGTGCCCTCGAGAAAATCAACTCCCAATATTGTCTGCTCTACGTCTGGGCTGATCAGGAACACGTGCTGCACGGACTTGCCGACTGGGCGTATCGAGTGCGATGACAGGCCGTCAATCTTCAATCGATATC
>NW_008785089.1:0-238 GCF_000715545.1 Opisthorchis viverrini
TGAAGGTAAACGTTGATGAGATAGTAACCCAACTGCGAAAGCGGTTGAAGATAAACCATCAGGAGTTCAGCATAACGTTGAACATAAGACCTTGGCGTGCACCTGGTAAAGCGCGTGGTGACCCCCATGAAGAAAATGGAAACAAAGTTTCACCTGTAGCGAACACCTTGAGCGCCTACTGCAACGATTGTAAATTCTCTCCTCAACAATTCAGTGATAGCTGTTCCATTTCAAATTC
>NW_008785090.1:0-238 GCF_000715545.1 Opisthorchis viverrini
ACGCGGTATTATTTCATATGACTGACTTGCTGCCAAAGTGTCATTTCTAACAGAACATACTGGTGATTTGCTGAACTGATATGTTCTCGAGTGCCGTCAAGGCCGGCTGTGGCCAATCTACGCATCCGTCTCTCTAGATTACTATGAAGAGGAAAATGTGAAATGCTCTATTAGGTTACACAGAGTGTCCGTAAGGCATGGATAGTCGTTTTAGTCATTGTTCATTATCTTGTTCCGT
>NW_008785091.1:0-238 GCF_000715545.1 Opisthorchis viverrini
ACAGGAAATCTAATCCAGGGAAGCGACTATTCGTTTGTAGTCGCGGACGTGCAGCAACTGATCGTTCTGCTTTTGTGTTCGCTGGACGTTCTATGATGCAGTTATACGTATTTGCCCATTGGCCTCAACGTACGGCATCCTTGATATAAGATCATAACCGTTTTAGATGGATTAAGCTAGGTTTATCATGCTCGTTGTTTTGCCGGGGGGGGTGTACCTCAGCAACAGCAATCGTATA
>NW_008785092.1:0-238 GCF_000715545.1 Opisthorchis viverrini
CCACGGGTGACACGAAAATGCCATTCGGTAGGTGATTGGCTCTTTCTCGCTGTGTGTAATATCACAGGTTTTTAAAAAAAAAAAACGACTTCCATTTTGCAGAAAAAACGACTAGAAAGAATCAATCAGGCAAACGCAGGACGATGCGTTCGATCATCCGTTTTGTTGCACTTTCGCTTTTCATACGTGCCCTCGACACTGCCTTTCTGCAGAAGAGTGAGAACCGGACGCAATCAAG
>NW_008785093.1:0-238 GCF_000715545.1 Opisthorchis viverrini
CAAAAATATCCAGATCCCCTTAAGAACAAACTCATTGTATCAGAAGTTCAGTTCTTTCGAGTCCTCTAGCCTACCGTTTGAAAAATTACATCATTCTAGGACAAACCCTCCAAAAATTTGAGTTCTTTTCCTAAGTCCTGAACATTGACTATTTTAGTAGTCACCGACAAAACAGATACTGATCATCAGAAAGCATGGAATAATGTATCAATGTATCTGTCAGTGGATCAGCTTCATC
>NW_008785094.1:0-238 GCF_000715545.1 Opisthorchis viverrini
CGACGGGTAAAACGATCAACCATGGTAAGAACGTAAGAAAAACCGTTTGATGGGGCAACTCGACCAATGAAATCAAGATGAACTCGTTTGAATCTAGCATCAGAAACTGCAAACTAGACGAAAGGTGAGTTCGCGTGTCGAGTCGTTTTACTGGGCACTGCACTGTTTGACCCAGGCTGTCAGATCCTCGTTCATGGGGCTTTACGAAACGTGCACTAATCAACTTCCTCGTTGCCCT
>NW_008785095.1:0-238 GCF_000715545.1 Opisthorchis viverrini
TGGTCGAATGCGGATGTGGTTAGTCAGTTTGACGTCACAAGGGCCTCCAGATTGGCAGCAAAATTTGGGGTGTAAAACGCTACGGAAGTAGGATTCGAAGCACATACGTTCATTAGGCGTATAAATCACAGGGAGTATCAAGTAGTTAAGTAGCAACTCCATATGAGCGTAAAACCTTTCCCAATAGGGATCAACTAGGCGAGAGATATTTTATCGTTCCTGAGGATTGGGTCGCACA
>NW_008785096.1:0-238 GCF_000715545.1 Opisthorchis viverrini
TTCACGAATGGTCCAATTATTTGAATGGATAAGACTGGCATCTATTGCCTCAGGTTACTGTCGTTTACTCTGTGAATCGTGGGCTCTGCAGTCAACGAAACTCACAGAAGTATGCAAATACAGACGGAATAAAAATTGGCATTATCGTGTGACAGGAGTGTTTCCAGGTTAATCTCCAGGGCCCTGTCCACAAAATAATTCTGGCAAGTCACAATTCCACACTGCACGTCAGCTACAA
>NW_008785097.1:0-238 GCF_000715545.1 Opisthorchis viverrini
ATCCTCTTCATGGTTGATTGCAAAACTGTGAGAGTAAATATGTGCGTTAATACAACAACGCATCCCCTGGAGGAAACAAAACTCATGCAAACTAGCCGATTATGTTTTCTGCATCGGCAACCTAGAGTTAGAAGGATAAAATCGGTTACTAAATTGTACGACGTTATCGAAAACCGCCGCCGGTTACCAACGCAGGAGGTGGGACTGGTGGTTGGGAAATCACCACCATGAAACCGTT
>NW_008785098.1:0-238 GCF_000715545.1 Opisthorchis viverrini
GCAGGAAGCCCAATCAGAATCTTGTTCAGCACGTGATGATTGGATCCAATCAAATTTGCCCAGGAAAGAATGTGGTCAGATTATCCAATAGCATATCATGTTATTCGCTCAGCCTGCCAAATCAGAGTGCTGTTCGACCCATCTTGGTCGAAAGCCCAAGTGTTCAAACTACCAGCCGCCAAGGTTCGACTGGAGTTTCGTGAAAGGCGCATCCGACGATGCTTCGTAATAAGGATGA
>NW_008785099.1:0-238 GCF_000715545.1 Opisthorchis viverrini
AATGTTGCCACTGATGCTTCACTGCCGTATAGTGGTCAGCATCTCCGCCTGTCGTGTGGGGTTCCTACGTCCTGATCAGATGTAACGAAAATTCGGCGAAGTGCCAGGATTCTGGCAGTACTTCAGAGTAACAGCGACTAAACCCTGGAAACTTCCCCAGAAAGTAGTAATCATATCGAGAAATACACTCCTTTGCGAATCAACTTTGTTTCCATGAGAGACTCAAGTAGAACATAAG
>NW_008785100.1:0-238 GCF_000715545.1 Opisthorchis viverrini
TAAGACTACGCCCTGCTGCGTTGCACTGTGGCGCGTTCGGATACCCAACACCCCTTCAGTAGCACGGGTGCTTCGCTCGTCGCCGGTAGTTCTGAGCATAGCCTTTAATTCAGGTAACCTATAAAAGAGCATTGTTGCTTTCTTTTTGTTGCCGCTGAGCTGGATTCGTCCAGGCTGTGTTATTTAACTGGCGAAGCTATAGCTTTGGATAAAAAAGTGGAAAAAATTAAAGAAAAAA
>NW_008785101.1:0-238 GCF_000715545.1 Opisthorchis viverrini
ATATTTTAACTTCCCTCCATCACGTGCGTGAGGATGAAGCCGTGACCCACTTGGAGCGCAGTGACTTCACTGAAAATATCCGTGCACAATTTCACCATTAACGGTAACACAAGGTCAGGATCATAAGCCTTGGAATCACTAGTCATTTACTGTTAAAGTGTCTTTGGACCATTTTCGCTTGTGTTAAGGGGGCATTCAAAATTGTCTTCGAATTTGGCGTGCCACTGAACTTATATGT
>NW_008785102.1:0-238 GCF_000715545.1 Opisthorchis viverrini
ACTATAACCAAAACGTAATATGTTGCACTGCACTGAACAACCCTCGTACAGGGAATTTTGCGTTCGTTCATCCAAGCTGCCTACAATTTGTTCGCAAGCAGCAGAATCGAACTTTGCCAGGATACCCTTCAAAATCACGCGGTTTGAATGAGATAAGCGGTAAATAAGCTCATTATTGAGATGTTTTCCGCTAACGGATATGTAACTTAATTTCTTTCGTGGCAAGCAAAAACTGCAT
>NW_008785103.1:0-238 GCF_000715545.1 Opisthorchis viverrini
GGCAACCAACGAAAATGAGCAATATCGGCGAGAGGACTGATCACTTAAACTGGTCTTCCCAGGTAATGTGTGATTTATTACAATACGACCATCTACCGGTTATCCAGGACTTTTGCGCCAAACCTGAATACATGAACATCTACTCAACGTTGCTATCTGGGGGCTTCATTCACAGGATAGACGGCAGAAGCGTTGCTCGTTTTTCTACGTTTTGGTGTCCGAACATCGTCTAATTTTG
>NW_008785104.1:0-238 GCF_000715545.1 Opisthorchis viverrini
GACTATTTGGTTGATCCGTGCTGAAAACCGAACATTAATCGAGGGCTTAGTTCGTGGCAACGGAAATCAACATCTCGCCCAATCCTGATGCACTGTTCAGTGTAGGCTTACAAACGAGCGCCTTCGCTGGCATTGCAGCGCTCAAATGTCCGGATAAAAGCGTTAAACCAAACTTTTCGAATCAGACGGGACCATCATCATCACGATCACACGCTCAACACCAGTTCACATCAAACAA
>NW_008785105.1:0-238 GCF_000715545.1 Opisthorchis viverrini
ATTACCTCTGACGTTTCAGTTATGTCTGGCCAAGCAGGAACTTGATCCAAGAAACCAGTTAGAAGATTGTGATAGATGACCAGGTATTCCTGCCTTTGGATCTGAAAGTGAACCATGTGGAAAGTACTGTGATCGACTGACTGAAAAACTAGTTTCCTTACAGACCTACCGCTAAGCAACTCGCAGAAGAGGTTGAAATAGTCCCGGTTATTGTGACACATTCCTAACTCCGGTCATT
>NW_008785106.1:0-238 GCF_000715545.1 Opisthorchis viverrini
CACCTCGTATCACGAAACAACACCGTGACATGAATCCGAACTTTGGTCAACACTGGGTTCTGTGAACTCGTTAAAAGCACAACATGTTTTCATATTGTTGTTTTTTCACGGTTCACTCAACATATATTAAAACAGAACATGGCCAACCGACACAAAGTCGGCACAACACATTTAGTCGACACACTCAATACAACGGCCGACGCTCGGACGTCGCTCGAACGGCGACGCTCGTCAATTC
>NW_008785107.1:0-238 GCF_000715545.1 Opisthorchis viverrini
GCATCTGTTTCGCCTGTCCTGTCGAACTGTGCCGATAGACACCCGCGAAGAATCGGTAATACACCAAGCCGCATGTATCCGGTGAAAACCCGGGGAAAAAGAGCGCAGAGTGGACGGAAGGGAGCTTCCACAGACCCGTAATTTTCAGTTTACCTTGTTACAGCTGAACACTTGAGCTTCAGGGTGAATGCAAAAGGGATATCTGGTTTATCGCATCACGCAGGAGAGACATTCAAGA
>NW_008785108.1:0-238 GCF_000715545.1 Opisthorchis viverrini
TATTATTTCATTCAATCCTTTCCTCATGGTCACTCACAAGGCAGAGCTAAGCTGTTTATATCATCATCTAAACATAGGCTTTTACTGAAGAGGTTAGTGAGACTTACATAACAGAGAACACCGCTCAGTTCTGTTTGCGGGCAATGCATATTCACCGGTCACTAATAAAATCTGTTTAGGTTGTTATCTAAGAAGTTTGATTCGTAGTCCAGCCAAACGACTGAATGTTTTGTTCGAC
>NW_008785109.1:0-238 GCF_000715545.1 Opisthorchis viverrini
CGATCAATGCGTAGCTGATAGAATACACTCAACTTGAAGGTGAATGCGCAGACTCGAAATAGCATCAATGAATATTCTGAGTGATCAAGACTAGGAAAGTTCATTCTTGATGTACCGATTGACCGACATTTCACCGAAGCTCTCAACCTTAGATTTGGATTGTGTTACGCACCAAGCTATGCTATATCAAATTGTCGACACTATCACGAATCCTGCTGCTGCGAAAACAGGAATACTG
>NW_008785110.1:0-238 GCF_000715545.1 Opisthorchis viverrini
TGAACTTGGCGAGCTGCCAAACCGTCGCAGCTGGTTATTTGCAAGTCTGTTTCCTCCAAGATAACTTATCACAAAGAACTTTTATTACAACTTACTGACTGGACTGATAAAATATTATTCTTAGCTGGAAATTCCGTACGACACTGTAGCAAGCAACGTCAGTGGGTTATATTTACAAGACAACTGTGATGCTGGAGGTTGATATTCCGTTTTAGTGTTCCGTGAGGAATGAACAAGG
>NW_008785111.1:0-238 GCF_000715545.1 Opisthorchis viverrini
GTGTATTTCTCGAAAACAGTGCAATTTGTATTCAAGTAGATTACGAGGTTGACGGAAAGACGGGTACTGCGCCTACCTGATGAGCCCGAAGTGGAAGGGCGAAATCGGTCGTGGGGTGTCAAAGAGATTTCAGCAACATGGTGCGTAGTTTACCCCTCATGATATATACTGCGATATCTCGAATCTCGTGCCAACTGAATCATCAGTCTGCCTGTGTGCAGCACATTCAGCTGGGAAC
>NW_008785112.1:0-238 GCF_000715545.1 Opisthorchis viverrini
ATCCTTGCTTCACCTTTCGGGCAGCGTTGTTTCCCTCGGTCGGGGAACAAAAAAACGCTTCATGTCTACGAACAAAATCGCCCCACGAGAGAACATTGTTAAATAGCTGAAAATTCTGTTAGAACTAGTTGGGAGAATAGTGTGGACACACCTCATCAGCATTAGAGCAAGCGCCAAACTCTGCAACATCCGTGTGTTCGGTGGTGCTTCACAGAATGGGGGAAAGTTTTACGCATTT
>NW_008785113.1:0-238 GCF_000715545.1 Opisthorchis viverrini
CTTACTTAACCGCCCAAGGCCACCCACGGTTCTCATTCTCAATTCATATCAGCCAGCTTTATATTTGAACTAGTCTGGCCTCGTGCGCATTGCCGCAATTGCGATGACTTTTCATGTGATAAGTATGCTTCGTTGGTTTTATCTTCATCCCCATTTTGTTGTTGTCTGCCGTGCCCAGGTTATAGCCATCCGATCAGGCCTCATTTGGTATGCCTTCTACAAGTTGGGTAATGAACCT
>NW_008785114.1:0-238 GCF_000715545.1 Opisthorchis viverrini
AATGCATTTATCGCCAGAAAGCTTCATGTCAAGCTGTACAATTGTACAACGTTTTTGAAATCCAAAAACTGGTTTATGACTATGATAATCCCTGTTATTCATGAAATTCATTGCACAAGCTTACTTTAGCTTTTCTGCAACGTACTCAATGCTAAGCATACAACAAATAATTCTAACTTGAAATAAAAGACTACCGGCATTTTGTTCGTCGCGTAAAGTATAAATTCATGTTAGAAAA
>NW_008785115.1:0-238 GCF_000715545.1 Opisthorchis viverrini
ATATCTCGGGACACAAGATTTCAAACCATCCAATATTTTAGGATGTGTCTGATATTTACCTCAGCAACACAGATATACACTACAATGAAAGGAATGTATCTAAGAATTACTACAGTCCAGGATAATTCCAGCGACACTTACTCGATCAGAAAAATTGTCTCGCACATTTGAAACAGATTGACAAGCCTTAGGTTTGTTTCAACTCACGAGTCGAGCAATGCTGGGTACCACACCTGTG
>NW_008785116.1:0-238 GCF_000715545.1 Opisthorchis viverrini
TGATGATGATGATGATGATGATGGTTCTCTAACCTATGGACATCAACAGTGGAAAATAACAAGATACATGGGCAAGTCCCTGTCATTCTTAACTCGGCCGAGGAATACGTAATCGGACCAATCACTGTACAGTGGCAAACTAGTTACCCTTGGAGAGCAAATAGCTGAATTACTATGTTATTGAGACGGATAGTGTGAGGGAACATCGACATTGTAGAGCTTAGATGTGGTGCTTTTG
>NW_008785117.1:0-238 GCF_000715545.1 Opisthorchis viverrini
TAACATTTTTCGTCTTCATACTCACTGCCGTAAAGAAGCCTAGTGTGTCGGTAAATGGGGAAAGGCCATCGCACATTCTTCAAAAAAGGAATATTGCATTGCCCATACTAACCAGATGAAGTCAAGCTCACAAATCTTTGATGATATTGTTGACAGGAGCGTATGTTACTACTACGATTTTCCTTAACAAAATTTTTTCACCTTTCTTAAATACAATGAGAGTTGAAAACTCATATTG
>NW_008785118.1:0-238 GCF_000715545.1 Opisthorchis viverrini
GACCATTAGTGATGAACCTCTTGCCCACGAGTTTATTGCAGACAGCGGTAGTTGTAAAGTCTTCCGAGCGTTACAATAAATAGGTTCGCCAAAGTTTAGCGCGTGAAAACCAGTAGTAGTTTACCATCGATGTGCATGAAAAGTCGGTTGTGCCTGCTTGTCTGAGTGCTGGTCTCTTAGCGCTGTCTATTAATTTTGCGAGGCAAAGCGGTCTACTTATTTCGAATCCATATTTGGA
>NW_008785119.1:0-238 GCF_000715545.1 Opisthorchis viverrini
CTTTCTATCACCCAGCCTTTTAGCACTCACAGTATACTTTTATCGCTGTAATTCACGGTAAGCCTGTTCTCTGTAAACTCATAAAATATGTCTAACAAGTTGCAACCTGAAGAATACTGTGAAGTCTTGGTTTCAGACTTTTGCATTCACTCCACCCCGGGTACAGAAAGTACTCATCTACAATGTAAGTATAAGTTGACCCAACTCAAGATTTTTCACTCTTACCCGTCAGCAGCTC
>NW_008785120.1:0-238 GCF_000715545.1 Opisthorchis viverrini
GTGGCTGTTGATCTGTTTGCCGAGCTTGATAATTTTTTGTCAAGCTTGGTAGCAAACATCGACTTGGAACCACCGACTTTGCACAGTCGCAGTGACAGTGGTGAGGATTCAGGTATCTCATCAATTGGCTAGTCCAAATAATCAGCCGGTTGAAGTTGGAGGTCACCGTTGACACTGAGCGAAATAACTGCCACAGTAGCCTTGGACCTTCTATTGTGGCCTATGTGTTTGCCTCTGG
>NW_008785121.1:0-238 GCF_000715545.1 Opisthorchis viverrini
CCGTTGTTGTTTGTCTGTAGCTGGATTGGGATTGTTCCGGTTGTCACTCGCCTCGCAACACCAAGGAAAACAAGGCGATGGCAACTCTCCTTACGTTTGATTTAAAATATATCTACGCATGGGGTAGCCTGTGGGCGCTGCGCGAGGCTCACGGCTAACTTCAACGTGCAAGGAGTTGCCACCTTCAACTTCGTTGGGTTGCACCACTCCAATACCACTTCATCATCCAGACATAACA
>NW_008785122.1:0-238 GCF_000715545.1 Opisthorchis viverrini
TTGAGGACAGATTACCCATTAAGCGGATCAAACACCCACTTCCTCACCTGTAATTGGACGGGCGCGTCTTGGCTGGGTGTCCAAGTGTTGTGGAGCAAAGAGCATGTGTTTTTAATACTGCTGGGTGTCCAGAGGTAAGTCGCTGGTATTTTCCACAACTTTTTGAGCACAGTAGACGTAGCATCTCTACGTTTTTGGTGGTATGGGGCCTGGATGGTGGCGTGGTTGGCCTGGATGA
>NW_008785123.1:0-238 GCF_000715545.1 Opisthorchis viverrini
GGCTAGGAGTGCGCTGGACTCCTCCGAATGTTGTCGCCTTCTTGATAAGACGCATTGTCCACGTGTTTTGGCATGGTTATGTGTATTTAGTACAATTTTTGCATCCTTGATGGTTATATGACTGAGAAAACTGGCTTGGAATTACCGGACTAAGAACTGAGCCGGGACACCAGAGTTAATACTGGTAGAGGATTGTTGTGTAGGTTCATCGGTTGATTAAGAACTGTGGGGTAAGTTG
>NW_008785124.1:0-238 GCF_000715545.1 Opisthorchis viverrini
ATATGAATACCTCTGTCTTACTTTGAGTGGTTTCAATGTTTTGATAACCTTTGGTTATTCTGTATACGGCGGTATAAAGGCCGCGTCTTACGCAAGGGGACCAGGCCTTTCTTACAAAAACTCGTTTGGTTCCACTGGCAAGTATTTTGTCTTAAATATCACAGTTCAACGACTAACTTCTTACCACTATTGTCACACAAACGTAGTTGAAAACATGAGAGAATCTAGGGTAGTGCTC
>NW_008785125.1:0-238 GCF_000715545.1 Opisthorchis viverrini
CCCCAAGAGGGGGTGAAACCGGTCATGGGCTGTAAAAGAGTTTTCCACAGACCGGTTTAGTTGCAGGTCTGGTCTCGTTTAGCTGAAGACACTTTGAGCTTTCTGTGTTGGCATCAGTTTGTTCGTTTCCTTGAAATTCAAGTTTCTTTTGCTCTTCTATTTCCCGGACAACATGTGTGGGGACTCTCAGATCTGAAATCAGCAGCCCATGTGACAACTTTCGTGTGTGGTTTGAACT
>NW_008785126.1:0-238 GCF_000715545.1 Opisthorchis viverrini
CATGATGATTTGTCCTGCTACGTGGAAACGACTGCAATATCTAAATGGTCTTAATTCTATTCGGACCATTAGGGCTGTCTTTACTAGATTACCTAGTACAATGCAGAACAAATGGCAGCTAAATCCTTCAAGTTCAAGCGCGATCCTACATTCGACGAACTGGCAAATTTTATAAGCGACTAGGCCGACGCTGCAGCAGCTCAAAATGTGTACACCGTAAGACGGAGGTTTATACGTC
>NW_008785127.1:0-238 GCF_000715545.1 Opisthorchis viverrini
AAAAATGTGTTTATAAACATGAAGCCAAAAAAATGACGGAGAAAATCTGGCAGTATCAAGTGATATCAATGAAAAGTAAGTCAAGTAATTCTGACAACTGCTCCTGTTGATTTATTAGCTAACAGTTTCTCGTAATGTTTGTCTTACTGCCTTTATTGTTTACCCGGTGATTTTCAGTTGGAAGGCTAATGATCAGAGGATGCAGCTGACGAACTGGCGGTCTAAACACAACTCCGTG
>NW_008785128.1:0-238 GCF_000715545.1 Opisthorchis viverrini
GGTGAAAGTCTTTGACAGGCTCGCAGCAACTAATCGAATAGTTCTGAGAGTCTGTGAAACAACAGATGTCACCTGGCTGGCAGCAAGATAAGCATATATCGTGATTTCGAGTTCCTCCTCAGCTCCTAACTCATGTACATAACTTTATCGTTCGAAAGTTACGCTTAGTCTTCACAGAACACTCAAGTGAATTCCACATGAATCTCTTATTTACAAGAGTCTTCAGCGAAATGTGCTT
>NW_008785129.1:0-238 GCF_000715545.1 Opisthorchis viverrini
GCTTGTAATCAAATGAACAAAGTCGGCAATGGGCTGTCTGAGCAATCTTTCGACAGCTATCATATACTACTTATATTAAGTTAGAGCCTGCTGGTTTGTGTCGAATAAATAATTTTACAGAAACAGCATGACTTAGAAGCGATTGATTTGTCATTTTGTGATGGTACAAAGCGGAATTGATTTGTCTGCCCATTATCAGAAAGAATACAATCACTGGTCCTTAGTCATGCGAAAATGC
>NW_008785130.1:0-238 GCF_000715545.1 Opisthorchis viverrini
GACAACATGCATCTGACAATTTGATACTTTGGAGTCTTACTTGCGCAGGGTTTATCCGGAGGTGCCGAAAATCAATTTGAACCGGAGACGTGACGGCGCCTTGGAAAGGTCTGCAACAGTCGACTTCTTATCTGTCCAGTCAGTTATCCAGAAGTGTGTGACACCAAAGGGCCGGCGACTCCTTGGGAGTCGGTTGTTTGTAGAAATTCGCACGAAAGATACATCAGTGACGGGAAAG
>NW_008785131.1:0-238 GCF_000715545.1 Opisthorchis viverrini
TTTCCTTCAACCAAGCGCCTGTCAGCGCCGTGGTTGCCATGGGATGGATGCTGAAACCACCAACCGTGAGTATATTGAAGTTGGTTAACAGAAAAGTGGCGACGGGAGTATTTTTCTAGGTAAGGTATCAATTGGCAAGGAGATTGGATGACGGTCACCAGGCCCTTATCGTTATCCATGTCCCTCTGATGTCTAGTTGTGGGCTGCCACCGAGCATGCTAATTATCTTAACGTATCA
>NW_008785132.1:0-238 GCF_000715545.1 Opisthorchis viverrini
AGATCTTAAAAAACATTTCTTTGCGTGTAAATTTAATCCGTTTCTAAGCCCGTTGCGGTAAGTCCAAGGTAAACACACATTTAAACTACTTGAACCACATGGGTATGGAATCATACAAGATAAAACAAGAATGGCACATCCTTAAGGTAGACTTAAGGTGACTTATGTACGAAACCAACCTAGGAGGAGACCAGCCTCACCTTTCCTTAGGTGTATTGATGACTGTATTCAGAAAAAC
>NW_008785133.1:0-238 GCF_000715545.1 Opisthorchis viverrini
TTTTATGTATATTATATAGTTATACTACACTAATATAACAAAAAGTATATCAATGCTACAATTCGTCATATGAATAATGATTTGTAAGTTATGTTATCAGTGGTTTTCTGGATACTATTCAGTGCTTCTAAGTCGGATTGTGGAAAATAGCATCACGTTAGCTCGAAGTTCCACGTTTGTTTTCAGGAATAAGTAATAAATTGTTGCTGGTTTACAAATAATCTGCTCGCTTGTGTGC
>NW_008785134.1:0-238 GCF_000715545.1 Opisthorchis viverrini
AGCCTACAATTGTGCACTTGTAGTAGGTGTTATTCAAGCAACTTACTTAAGTATAGTGATAACCTAAGAACGATATTTTGTAATACTACACGATAAACTCAATCGTAACCAGCTCACCTGAGGGCAGTAAGTGCTGGCCTGTGTGTGGCACTGATTACATTTATTAGGTGTGCACTATCAAACTTTCAGGTATTACGGGTCCACAGGTTTGGATGAGGTTTCGCAAAGCAGGAAAAAA
>NW_008785135.1:0-238 GCF_000715545.1 Opisthorchis viverrini
TACATGTACAGCCGGCTATGGCTGCAAATTCATCAAATGATTTGCCTAAATTATCTCTAGATCAAATCACCCATTTTCTAGAGCATCTCATTTATTGATGGTAAACTTTTTTTAAATTTTGGTTTAATGGAACCTCTTGTGAACAAAAGCGTTTTCTGAAAATTAATTTTGGCATAGGTTTGTATATAGTAGCTAGTTAATATGAGCTCTTCAAGGCTCTCAGCAATATTTTCAATAC
>NW_008785136.1:0-238 GCF_000715545.1 Opisthorchis viverrini
CAGCACAGTTTGATACAATTTCTGATAATTACAAAAAGTGTACACAATTAAACATTATACGTCATTCCAACAATTAATGTAACTTGAACTGGTGAACACTGTGGTATCCTTCGCAATTCGTTCACAGCAGTGTCACCTTCAGCTATCTTCGTGACCACCATCCTCTTCACTAGGTAAAATTCGAACACCTGCCGCCGTTTTAGAAAAAGCAACTCACTACTTATCACAATATTTGTCT
>NW_008785137.1:0-238 GCF_000715545.1 Opisthorchis viverrini
GGAATAATAAATCAACCGTAACCTGAAGCATTGCAAGGACAGTCAAAATAAGCTGATTCGGGTACCTGCAAATTTAGATTCCAAAGTAAGGACACATTGATCTGTGGTCCGTGGTACTGCCAACTCAGGATACTCTCGAGATTTAAAATAGTTTACTTTATCAACAGGCTCTCTACCTAAGGTGATTACACGCTCCTCATGCAACGATCACTTACGTGCGGTGTCACCAAGTACCAGC
>NW_008785138.1:0-238 GCF_000715545.1 Opisthorchis viverrini
TTGCACGGGTAAAACGATGTTAAATTCATAGTTGTGTCATACAATTAACACAAAGTCGGCATGTCACAAATTCCGTTCTCATCATCACAGAAAATTTCCTATTTCGTGTTTCCATGGAGCAGCGAGATAACTACTAGCAGGGAAGATGCACTTCTAGTTTAATAGAGGTGGTTTGAAGGAAACTGGTTATCTGTCCATTTGATTCAGTGCATACCTCAATTCAGTGTCCCTGTCACCT
>NW_008785139.1:0-238 GCF_000715545.1 Opisthorchis viverrini
AAGACCTCGAGGTTTATCGATCAGGAACAAGGAACATACGTGGAACATACACGGAGAATACGCCGGACAGCTGAACGAACCTAACAGACGCACTCGACTAACATGCGACTAGGGGTACACGATGCTGGAGCGCAATTATCCATCTGCATTGGTGAAAAGGCTCAAAATGGACGTCATGAAATGTTGAGCTATATTGGTCGGTACGAAGTGCACGTATGTCATTCTGTGAGTCGCATTT
>NW_008785140.1:0-238 GCF_000715545.1 Opisthorchis viverrini
CTACGCCAGACAAAAAATGGAAATTATCAGTGCTAAACTTATTAACGTTTGTTTATGAATTCAAGTGTGTATGTGGGTCGTACCGTACGGCAATTGTCTAAACGGACTTGGAAACAATGCCCGAAACGGTCCGTCTGCAGATGTACAGGCACAATCCGGAGTTCTACTGTAGCTCACCTTGTCGACACAAGGTACATTTTAATGGGGCACTGGATATCGGTTGGTGTGCCAGGTTCTA
>NW_008785141.1:0-238 GCF_000715545.1 Opisthorchis viverrini
TCAGATGTGGATTTTGAACACTTAATGAATTCAATTTAAACATAACATCTGAAGGTGTGGAACATGTCAAGTCAGAGGGACAACGTTTGGGAAGCCAAGTTGCGTTACACAACCGCTTCACCTGCTCTGGAAATCTATGCACATTTTCAAACATATTGTTTTAGCACTGATGTCAGATGTAACAGCTGACTGCATGCACGATCGGTTGTCATGACTTAAGCCCATCTACAAAACACCT
>NW_008785142.1:0-238 GCF_000715545.1 Opisthorchis viverrini
CCCTTTGATGGCTGGCAAAAACTGCCGGTTCAGCTCAATCGCCATTGTTTTCCACCCAGTAGTGGACATAGATCCAGCATTTAGGTCATCTTACGGCTACCTTACAAACTCTGAATTCGGCTCCTATCCACAGTTGAGGCAAATGCTATCTACATATGCCATCCTTCTGATTGCGTTCTAAAGATACTGCCACCGAATTTGATTTCGTGCTGGCCCGAGGTAGCCCTGCGCCTTGATG
>NW_008785143.1:0-238 GCF_000715545.1 Opisthorchis viverrini
CAAAACACCTTCAACACCACCGGTGCTGCTGAAGTTATTCTCGCTCCTAAATAGTGCGATAAGTGGCAATATCCTAAGTATGGGAAGATTTGAACTTGGTATTTGTTTCAAAAAAGTAAAAATTTTCGGTGGCTCTCCATTTTTGTTTCTGAATCTTAAACTGAGTGATTTAAGTCACACAGAACCACGTATGTAATACGTTTTGTCAAAGCCCTCAAAATGGATAGGTCACTTGATA
>NW_008785144.1:0-238 GCF_000715545.1 Opisthorchis viverrini
TGGTACGACGAGTTGTGTTCAAACGTGAGTGACGTGAATGCGCATTCTACAAATCCCGCCACCACAATCAACTGAAATCAGAAGAATCAACATCACAGACATTCGTTACATAGCTGAAGTCTAATTCCGAACTCGCCTCAACTGCAATAAGTCAAAGCGATGGGTTGAGCGCCAAGTTGGGGTTTGACGGGGAAGCTAACTGAAGCAACCAGAAAAGCCTACATTTTACAAAAAACGA
>NW_008785145.1:0-238 GCF_000715545.1 Opisthorchis viverrini
CCTGTTCTTTAGTTCTGCCTTACTCGGTTCCCTTCTTCTTGCGCGTTTTAGCACAACGACCGGTTGGATGTTTGATGTTGGGTTGGCTCGTCGCTTTTCTGGCAGTCAGGTGAGTGTCAAACCCATGATTTCGCGAAGTAGCATTCAAAAGCCCCTATGTTCCTACACAAACAGTGCCGCTTGTCAGAGAAGGTATTACTAGTCAGACTTTTTAAATGCGCCATTCTTCCATACGGCT
>NW_008785146.1:0-238 GCF_000715545.1 Opisthorchis viverrini
CAACCCACGACCGGTTTCGTCTTTCTTGGAGTTCTTCAGGTAGGCGCAGTCTCCGTGTATGCGTCAACCTTATGTTTTAATTCAAAACAAATTGCACGCAATTAGCGAATATACACTCATTTGCAAACTAATTGGGTTTTTCGATGGACTCACCTGGAACCCAGGTGAATCTCTCTGTCTTGACGTTTCCAGGCCACCGTTTGTTCCCGCAATTTCGGGGACGAGATGGCCCAAGTGG
>NW_008785147.1:0-238 GCF_000715545.1 Opisthorchis viverrini
ACTTCACCAGATCAACTGAAACCGATCTCTGTGTCATCCATTTTTGCCCGTTGCTTCCGTAAGGTGTCTGCTGATCGCTGGAGGCGTAAATTGCAACTGCCTCCACGTTAGGTTGCATTTCTGCATTGAGATGGCTATTTGGAAGCCATATCGCTGTTTCAGGCCCTGATTCATCAATCCTCAGCGACTGCGCCTAACCTCAGCTCGGCGTTTATCGATAACTCGAAAGCGTTTGTTT
>NW_008785148.1:0-238 GCF_000715545.1 Opisthorchis viverrini
GGATCTTCGCCAATGTGACAGTAACCACAAGATGTGGTATGTCACCAGGCTCTGGATTCTTTTTCCTAACACTGGAACACCCATTAATTCCTAATCATACGTTCTCTCATCTCCTAGAATTTGCGCAGTTGGTGCCTCTCATTCGAATAACCGTTTCAGATTGGCCAAAGGACCATTCAAACTAGGAGAACGGGAATTTAAAACAAAAGACTTTTTGATGCAATCGTTTTGTGTTTGT
>NW_008785149.1:0-238 GCF_000715545.1 Opisthorchis viverrini
TAATTGGAGCAGACTTGACCAATGGATTATAGACCACTCAGCTGCCGATGGGCATACGAAGACACCTGGTAGAATCGCCTTAGATATGCGCGGAATTCTGGCCTGATGTCTTCTGTAGGCATTTCCTGCCCATTTCCTGGTGAGCGTCAATCACACACTAGGCTTCGAGATGCGGCATTGAGAAGCAGGTATGCAGTTTACTGAAGGGGTGTTGTGTACTGCAAACGGTGGTTCAACT
>NW_008785150.1:0-238 GCF_000715545.1 Opisthorchis viverrini
CCCGCAGCTTCGTAACGAAACCATCACCAGGGCTCTCCACACTCGTGACGACTTCCTCACTCAATAAGCCCCGTAATGGAAAGCATAATCCGACGATGTCCCTTCCGTGCGTGCACCGTGGCAAAAGGCGCTACCCCGATCCATGCACGCGATCCGCTCGCCTGGACGCTGATTTCCGCGCGACGTACGTCCGCTGAGCTGCACTTTGAGAAATTTGGCTTAAGCCAAGACATAACGC
>NW_008785151.1:0-238 GCF_000715545.1 Opisthorchis viverrini
CGACTTGCTATGGGAATGGAATCCCATTGCCTAACTTCAGAACCCTGTGGCAGAATAAGCGGGGATCAGCGCACACACTAGATTGCCAGTAATTGAGCACTCTTGTTCACTCAGTTTGAATGTGTCTTGTTCAGACTGGAAATCACGATCTAGATCGTGGTGATTCATGCGCGCAACAGGCTTGAAGCCCTGTTTTAAAAAAGCAAAAAGAATTTCTTACTCTCGTCTCTTCCCTCAG
>NW_008785152.1:0-238 GCF_000715545.1 Opisthorchis viverrini
GACGATTCCGCGCTGCGCTCCCATTTCTGCCGGCATGTGTGAATCTACTGATTTGCTGATAGGACGAGAAAATTGCGGAAGAGAAATGCGCTTTGCAATCCATTGTGTTCCTAGAAATAGTTGCGAAACCTAAGCCAACTCACGTTTGCATTCTCACTTGAAGTTTTCGGACAATCTCATTGGCTAGGGCCCAGGATCACAATCGATATTCGCGTCTGAATTCTCGGCAACCGACAAA
>NW_008785153.1:0-238 GCF_000715545.1 Opisthorchis viverrini
TCAAAAATGTCAAGAAATTTTATGTGGCCAATTTATGGATTTCGATAAGTAATCCTGAACGATTCCGGGTACCTTGCTTTTCCAATGAGCTTCCACTGAACAGATCAAAACGACAAAATAATACAAGAATCTCCTAGCTTTCCCACTGGTGTTTGTGAATGGTTTGTAGAAGATAACGAATGGTGACGAGCTTTTCAATCTAATTAATCGTGCCGATTGATTTCGTTTATAAGAACTA
>NW_008785154.1:0-238 GCF_000715545.1 Opisthorchis viverrini
TTGCTCCCAGTTTGCTCACTTGTAAATTATGAGGCTCAAGAGTAGTCTTCAGTATAAAACAGAAAAATACATGATGATCCATTCGGTCTTTTTGATTCGGAACTCTACTGTACCCATGAACTTTGTGATATCATGAAAACAACTTGCCACTTTTTTTACTGAAATTCCGACCGATAAGAAAGCCTTGAATCTGAGTAATTGGTGGTCTTAGTATAAGGTAGCCTCCCATTGATTGTCA
>NW_008785155.1:0-238 GCF_000715545.1 Opisthorchis viverrini
GTTGAGTGTATTTACTAGAGCTTTTGTAGTCAAACCAATCAATGTCATGAAAGCACACCAGGTTTATGCCGACTGAATCTGAATACTCGCGATGCATCTCATGGTCAGGTGAAAGTCGAATCTCTTGTGCACACGTACCCCATTGAATAAATGACACGGCTCATTAGGGAGGACGCGCTTGACCTCAAATTAACTGAGGGGCGTTTTGAATGTAACCGATCGCAACTGTCGGTGAAAC
>NW_008785156.1:0-238 GCF_000715545.1 Opisthorchis viverrini
TTTATGTCTATGTAGGGAACAATGTTTGCCCGATAAACAACTGAACACGCTTTTTATACAAGCCCCACGGAGTCTTAATAACTGGCCTATAGTCCCGCTGTCATCAGACAGAGACGATTTGGCGCCGCTTACTCCAAACAGTTTGTTGCTGTTGCAGTGCTGTCCTGCGGTACCCGGTCGCGACGGTTTGGCCCCGTGATATCATACAGGTTGCAAACTGGTCAGTTATCTCGCCGGC
>NW_008785157.1:0-238 GCF_000715545.1 Opisthorchis viverrini
ATGTCCACATGGATAAAAGTGCAGTGCCGAAAGCAGTGCCAACACATTGACAGAAATATAGTTATTTTGATGCAACCTAAACGTATTGGAAGTTCCAGCACGAAATCTCTGTCAACGACGCAGAATAGAAGGTGAGGATAGCCAATCTTGATCGAGTAATACTTTTCGAAAAAGCCGTAGCAGTCCCGTTCGCGTAATCCAGATTAGCACAAGTATAAGTGGCGAAATACACTCATTT
>NW_008785158.1:0-238 GCF_000715545.1 Opisthorchis viverrini
TTTGCGGGTGAACATAGTTGTAGGTAAATACTAGGAACTGAGTCAACATAAAATGGGACATAGTGCCAGCCATACGCCTAAACTCCATGACACAAACGCCGTATGTCTTTACCTGTCCCCATGAAGATGGTTTGTTGCGTTGAAGCCTGAAGCAATGATGTTTCACGGACAGTCTGTTTTTACAGGATGGTGAATTAATTAAGTTAAACACTCACCAATCAATCGCAACACAAGGGGC
>NW_008785159.1:0-238 GCF_000715545.1 Opisthorchis viverrini
CTGGTTCGAACCCAACATCTACACCTCGACAGCTACTGTCTAGGCGTGTGCATCTTGGCAGTATCTCAGTCCACGTGCATGGCAGCTAGGCATCTGTAAAGTGCTATAGCTGAACGTCATCCAATAATGTCGGCTGGGCACCGCACCTCATATGTGTTTGATGTCAATGGTGAATATCCATTGCTGTTACATTGCTCTTCATTATGGTGTTTATTCTCGTAAACGTCAAAAGGGCTCC
>NW_008785160.1:0-238 GCF_000715545.1 Opisthorchis viverrini
CTTCTAAATTACTGAGTTTTCTGTGGAATTGCCACCTTACACAAGGTCAAGAGTGTGGAATACCGGGCAACTGCCACTCCCCAAAGTAGTCCACCGCAAGTTCTCGAGAGTTGTTGAACACATTCGGATATAAGTGAGGTTCTAATAACAATTGGTGATGGCTGACTGTACTGTTTTTGTTGTGCACCTCTTCGTCAAGTCATCAGTTCGTCGGTGAGTCATTCCACTATTTCCTCAA
>NW_008785161.1:0-238 GCF_000715545.1 Opisthorchis viverrini
AGACCGTCGACAAAACCAATTTACTTGGACAAAGTGTGCTGATCTCACGGGTTAACTTGGCGAGAGTGGTATTTATACGGACCATTTTCGTTTGCTGACTAGTACAACCAGACTGGCAACAGAGGAAGTGGAGCGTTAAAATCAATCAATCAATCCTTCAGCTGTAACTCCCTTTCGGTGCCTAGGTGCTATGCCACCCAAAGGAGGCATGGGGGCTAGGTTACTGCCAGGTTGCCCA
>NW_008785162.1:0-238 GCF_000715545.1 Opisthorchis viverrini
GCTCCGCTAACACACCTGCTATTCGGAACGTGTGGTGCCGGTGACCTGCAAATGTGCTTTTTATTGACTGGGCGCACACACACGACTGAGAAGTCGTTGCTCGCGAAACCAGTCAACACGTGTGATCGCGTGGTTTGGATCCCGTGATTGAAGGATGAGCGGTGCTATATCCTGTCTAAGTGCGAGTAAATCACACTGCTGATCAGCTGCTCATGGCCGAATGGTTAAGTGTTCAAAC
>NW_008785163.1:0-238 GCF_000715545.1 Opisthorchis viverrini
TAAGACAGCACACGTTGAGTCCTGGTCAAAATATTATGTGGGCCTGTCTTCGGTTGGTCGGTTGTCGCGCCACAAACAGTGGACGGCGGACGAAATGCGACTATTTTGTCAGATATTCCAAGACGACGAGAATCATTTCGAATTCGGGGCGAACGACGAGGACAACCCGAGTGGAAACCGGGGGACTCGCTTTGTCTAAAAGCAAGAATAGCCCCTCATGACATGAGGACGTCAGCAA
>NW_008785164.1:0-238 GCF_000715545.1 Opisthorchis viverrini
TGACAGAGCTACTCAGGGATGGGACCAGGGTTGAGCAACTAGGAATCCTTCGGCTACGTACAAAGGCTTAAGGCCGGAGGAAGGAGATGGAACCAGGTTAGTGGAGACAGGCTTTACGACGATTACGATGGCAGGCGCTAGACATTCTCTGCCATGCGGACAACGGAAGATGTAATCGCAGGAAGTGAACGTTGCATGGGAGATAGATGAAGTGGTAAGTTATAGATAAGAACACTTG
>NW_008785165.1:0-238 GCF_000715545.1 Opisthorchis viverrini
AGCCGATAAGAGCCTATTTCATCCGGTTGAGGTGGAGGATTGTGCCAATTGAAGGAATCTACGCATTGCTCCGCGAAAAAATCCTCTTTTGGGATCTTTTTCCTTTTTTACTAAACCAGTCTACCGGAAGTGGGACAGCGTAAACCTGACGAGACTCGACAGAAGAAGACCGTACGTCGACAAAACAGGTGACGCAATTATATGAGGTTGCTGTTTCTGTACCGCAAAAACTTCATGG
>NW_008785166.1:0-238 GCF_000715545.1 Opisthorchis viverrini
GATCATGCCTGACGGTACGCCACTCACCTATTATGAGTGGCGTATGATAACGTGATACTGTGGGTACAAAGTGCCCACCAATGGACAGGATTAATTTGGCCACTTCATACAAAAACATTTGCGTCTTTTCCGCCTCTTCGAAGATGAGAATTATGTCTGCACACTCCAGATCGACAAGATTTTTGCCAGACAATTGACAACCGGGTCCAGAAGTCATTTCAGCGTTTGTCTCATTATC
>NW_008785167.1:0-238 GCF_000715545.1 Opisthorchis viverrini
GAGAAGGCTTTCGCTGAAGGCAACAGCCGCACTCTGTTTCAACCGATTCGATCGAAGGGTCAAAAGAAGACAGGTAACAGTGAGACACTATGCGCAAGAGAAGGAGGAGCGATTCACTCCCTCAAAGGCCATTCTGAGTGGTGGGCTGACCACTTCAAAAAACAATTCACTTGCCTCCTTCAACACAACTGCTGGAAGGACCAGGAGGTCCCGAATGGAACATTGATACCAACCCACC
>NW_008785168.1:0-238 GCF_000715545.1 Opisthorchis viverrini
GTTGCACCTTGTGGAAGGAAGTTCCAGCCGATTTACTCCCACTGGATCATCTGAGCGGGCAAGCCTAACCACGACATCAAGGTGACAGCTTTAAGTCGGGACTCCCGGAAGCCCAGTCAATTAATTGGAACTTTTCTCTGAATGAAGGTATTGCAAAGCCAGTTATCCAAACCCACTTAGGTATCTGGCTGGTGGCCAGTGAGCGTTGAAGACAGGCAGTGCTTGCTGAAACCTTGTA
>NW_008785169.1:0-238 GCF_000715545.1 Opisthorchis viverrini
CCGCGAAATCACTTTCGTGTAACTTGGTTCGTCAGTTCGCCGTCCCATTCGCCTTGTGGTCACATTTCTACATACACGTTTGTTCTTCGACTGTCATCATTTCACCTGCCCTGGTCTTCCCTTTCAGGTGGTTCCTTTCCTCCTTGTTTTGTGGTCTAGTTTATCTTTACTTGGTTCGTTCTATTTTTAGTAGGTTTCTTTCTCTGATCCCATTGATCTGTTCACCATTCTTCTTTTT
>NW_008785170.1:0-238 GCF_000715545.1 Opisthorchis viverrini
TTAGGGGTGACATCCAGAATCTGCTCACAAAAATGGGGGCTCGTCTTCGGATATGTTTTGCCAACCTGACGCACCACTTAGTCAAGGGTTCCAAGTTTGAACGGCATATTCGAAACCATCTATGCGGGTTGCGATTAGAATCCAACGTTCTTGAGGCGTCAAGACAGTCAGTCAAGTTCCTCAAATCACTGTGAACGGTGACTCCTGTCAACCCACCCTCTTTCGGAAGACATCTGGC
>NW_008785171.1:0-238 GCF_000715545.1 Opisthorchis viverrini
AGTTCCGGTGGATTGGCTGGAGATGAGATCACTTCTCGAGTATGAATGGCTAGAGCAGCTTTTGCCAAACTCGGACACCTGTGGGACCGATGTGGCATGGGTTTGTCTGTCAAGGGGAGAAGTTACACTGTGGTAGTGCAATCCGTACTGCTTTGTAGATCAAAGACATGGCCTCTACTCGGAGAGGACACAGGAAAGATGTCAGTGTTTGACCACCGGTCTCTCCGATGCATTGGTC
>NW_008785172.1:0-238 GCF_000715545.1 Opisthorchis viverrini
GTGGTAATCAGCAAATACTCTCCCGCTAGTAAACGTGAAAAATAATTTTCAATTCAATGTAGGGATTGTTAAGTTGGGACGAAGCGTTCTTGCCAGTGGATGTGTCCTCCACAACGTGTGATGCGTGTGCTAGTAGTCTGAGTGATTTGGGCTGATGACGAGGTCGTTGTTGATTCCGGTGAGTCGGACTTGAGCTTGCAGTTTGGTAGTTCTGTCACTTTTGAGGGTGAATCAATAC
>NW_008785173.1:0-238 GCF_000715545.1 Opisthorchis viverrini
TCCCTCTTGATCCATGATATCGCCACGATTCTCATTGGGGGCACTACGTGCGCACAACGTACCAGCATATGGGATTAAATCAAATCACGTGATTTCATTCGAGTCAGATGTCCTGAATTATTGACACGTCATAATTTACCGTAATACAGCAAATGCTTTTTCTCAGAAGGAGGAATATTCATCTGAAGGTTGAGATCATCGCCAATCTAATACGCTCAGATCACAACTCTACTTTGTC
>NW_008785174.1:0-238 GCF_000715545.1 Opisthorchis viverrini
GAGGACTCCGTCCGTTCCATTCGATGAGACGCTACTAGGTACGCTACAGATTTTCTTTGAACGAAAGTTGAGTGGCTCATTTGCTCTTAGTCTCACAGCAAAGATGTGTCCAATCAATCACATATGATCAGAAAGATTGAAAAGAACACGGTTGTCATGGCTACAAACGACGACAGCCCTTCCGTGAGAATCGATCTTGAGATATCCTGTACCGAAAACTGTTCGGTGTAGTAAATCC
>NW_008785175.1:0-238 GCF_000715545.1 Opisthorchis viverrini
GTATAGTTGTTCAGAAATCACCTCGTGCGGGCTGCAAACAAAGCTTTCCGAGTGGGAATGTGATGTTTCACGAAGTTCAGAACAAGGTAACGGATTCGTGGCAAGAATTCAACCCACTCCCAGATTCATCAGCGGCTTCAACTCCACATGAAGGGATTTACGTGTCGCGAGATTTCACGTGGCTTTGAAGTGTCTATACAACAACCGGGGTGGGATTCAGTGAATCCAACTCACACCG
>NW_008785176.1:0-238 GCF_000715545.1 Opisthorchis viverrini
AAACCAGAAAGCTCATGCAAATTTCTGGACTCTTGCACTGATATACATCCTTCACATTTGCAAGTAGTTGAAAGGAAGCTCAGTGAGATCGTCGAAACCTGTCTATCAGTTAAGCAATGGTGCAGAAACTGCCAACAACGAACCCCAAACTCTCGATGACACCTTTGTACTTTTGAAGTGAAAAAGAATAGAGAGCACGCACAAAGTTATCAGCAAGCGCGGTAACAAAAAGCATACT
>NW_008785177.1:0-238 GCF_000715545.1 Opisthorchis viverrini
TGAATATTTGAGACACTGGTTCAGCTATCAGACTGGGCTATTCAAACACCGAATATGTTTATTCTCCAAATGACCTGATGCAGGCTACTACCCTCAGTGAGGAAACATATGGAAATTGTGCTTCACAGCATCAAAATATCACCACGAATTTCTGCGCTGAGCGAGTAGTTCTTCGAGCCGGCATGCACTTAAATTTACGGAGGTTGTCTGGGTTCGCTTGTGAAAGTGTTCATACAGA
>NW_008785178.1:0-238 GCF_000715545.1 Opisthorchis viverrini
CAACTTGCCGAACTATCTAACAAACAGACAGCCATCGACTCCGTGATGTACAACACAGGGCGGCCGGTGCTTCACTTTCGTTGCCAGAAGCCGTGAAGTCTGGAGCGTTGTCAGGCTGGTCAAATTCGTGTAGTGAGATGAAATCCTTTTGTAATTCTGTCACATTTGTCTACGTTCGCACCATATTCTGTGACCAAGTTTTGTCTTCATCTTCTATCGCTGTCTTGATGAGCTCCTC
>NW_008785179.1:0-238 GCF_000715545.1 Opisthorchis viverrini
AGCAAAGCGTCCGTGTTGCTACAATCTCAGTTTTACCTTTCGCTGTGAACAACCATGCTAGGAACGAGTACGGGAAACAGGTCGTTTAGCAAAAATTTTCGGTTACGCCGTACACTTACATATTGTGTCCAGACTCATTATAGTTTCGCAACGTTGAAATGCAACGAGGATCTATGCGTCAAACAGCGTCAGTCGGGATCTCTAAAATAAAGATTGTTCATGATAAGCAAAATTCTGT
>NW_008785180.1:0-238 GCF_000715545.1 Opisthorchis viverrini
ATGTGCCTGAAACACTTTTGCACTTCATGAGATGTTTCATATCATGGCGTTACTTGTTACGCAATCGACAAATATAAATTATTCAAGCTGAAGATTCTATGACAGGGACGCACGGCACACTTGATGTGGCGTCTGTTTTTACATAGTGCGTAGAATCGCCAACGACAACGAACGAATGATTTCCAACCATAACTGAGTTTCAACGTTTAAAACCTACAATTGTGACATGAGCAAACAA
>NW_008785181.1:0-238 GCF_000715545.1 Opisthorchis viverrini
AATAGCCACAGCGTGAAAGGGAAGGTAAACGGACCAATCAAAGGGAGAGAACTACTGAAAATAAATACCAAGTCGGTCGGTCAAGTGGCACAAAGGCCCTGCTGGAAGGCAACACACAAGAGCTTCAGAATAGGTTAGTCAGAAATGAAGAAAAAATAACTAACAAGAAGCTACTGGACGAACAAACCAGGGACAAGATTTTCAGACCGTTACGCAAAATAAATCCAAAAAGAATCAA
>NW_008785182.1:0-238 GCF_000715545.1 Opisthorchis viverrini
CTGTATTGATTTTGGTCATGGTTGAGACCAGCTGCACCGCCAGAACTGAGTGCAAACCGACAGAGGCTACCATGCAATTGTTATGTTGGGGAGGGGGAAACAATGACACGTGTGAATTCTTATCAAACAGCGGAAGTCATCTTTCATAAATATGCACGAGGGAAAGGGCGGAAGCGATTTTGAACGTGCCGCGCTGCAAACTTGTCGATCGGCTCCTTGAGCAATGACTACTCAGGTG
>NW_008785183.1:0-238 GCF_000715545.1 Opisthorchis viverrini
AAGCAGTTACAAGCCATTAGACAGGAAAGCAGAAAACGTCTCATATGCACATAACTTTCAAAAAGTGTGCATTATCACGCGTCCTCTTGCACTTTCATGAAAATTCATCAACTTTTGCAGAATTGCAAACGAACAATGCAAATCAGTTTCACAAGTTACCCAATAAACTTCAGCTTCCTTTAGAGACGGATCGGAGCTTCGACACAACTACAGGCTACTCGCATGCCTCATCAGTAGT
>NW_008785184.1:0-238 GCF_000715545.1 Opisthorchis viverrini
TGTATCACGTCTTGTGGAAACTGTCTTGAGGAATTCGAGAAGTTGTTACCTACAAAGGCGAACAAAGACCTGTTTCATGGGTGCGTCGGTGCATGACACTGGATCGCAGAATGTTGTACACGGGAGATACCTTCATTCACCAAATAACTGTACTTCCTTGATGTTGAGAGAAATAGCGTAACATAGTGACAGCACGGACAGTTTACACTTCCAATAACAGAGTTGGGGAATTTTGTGA
>NW_008785185.1:0-238 GCF_000715545.1 Opisthorchis viverrini
TGGAACTGCAGTGGTTCCACCAACAACACGATAACGCCTACGATGAGAACACACGATTCTTCAAAAATGATGACACTAGTGCGTTCATCTCTACAAGAAAGAAATTATGTTTGCTCATGTCTATCAAATACCTAGCTTTGGAATGACTAGGCGGAGTTTTCAGCGGGGGACGCCCAAGCTAGATACTCCCGAATATCTGTTCAAAGGGGGAAGTTGAAAAGCATAAATAGGCACAACA
>NW_008785186.1:0-238 GCF_000715545.1 Opisthorchis viverrini
GCCAAGCTCGGCGAACTGATCAACTGCCACCAGGTCAATCCTCGTGCATCCCTCTGGTTGCCTGAGAGATCGGAATTGAAATGGTCTTTTAACAGCTGAGTGGGTCTGCTGTGGGGAGCAGACCGGAGATATGAGAACCGTCTGTCGAGGATAATGGGGAGGGTGTTGGCAGCTCAGGTGGTGTAAATGGCCGATAGGTTTTTCGTTGAGCTGAGTAATTTGGTTGCACAACCGCCCC
>NW_008785187.1:0-238 GCF_000715545.1 Opisthorchis viverrini
CCGAGTTTCATAGGGATAGTCATATTTCGGCAAATTAGCTGTACTTTTGATGCCACAGGACTATTAGAATCCAGCGTATTCAGTCAGTAAGTTAAATCCTGTGAAGAACCACACCTCTTTGTTGTGACATCTGATTTGTCGTGGTCATACGTAAAACATCCGAGTAAACTCGTTTTACACGTGACCCTAACTATTCGAATTCTATCGCGGTCAAACCGCTGCAGAATGGAAGTTTCCG
>NW_008785188.1:0-238 GCF_000715545.1 Opisthorchis viverrini
CTTCAAAACAGGTGGATAGCCGGCCAAGTCGTACAGTAGCACCGTCCAGCAAGAGCTTGATCGGGCCAATTACGGGAGACGAAGTCCGCCGTCCGATCCGTCTAACGGGCAATTCGACCCCAGACCGGAAAAGTTTAGATTGGGGACTTACCGGTGGCCCTTCGCACAATTACAGTAAGTCATTTATCTGGTGTACCCGGATGCAGGTACTAGGAATCTTGTGATATTCCAGCGTTTT
>NW_008785189.1:0-238 GCF_000715545.1 Opisthorchis viverrini
TACTGCAAGAATTTCTTTGCTTAATCGGGCAAAGAACCACACATATGAAACGTTTCATTGGTTACGAGGACATACCAGGAATACCTGAGTGGAGCCTGCCTCTAGTTTATTGCTACTTTGCAAACTAAATGCAAAAGACCTAAACGTGAATGTTGGATAAACTTTCCCAAACGAGTTGATTCCAATTTTCGCTTGTGCAACCCAAATATTTAGCCTAAATCAGCCGGCATATATTCCG
>NW_008785190.1:0-238 GCF_000715545.1 Opisthorchis viverrini
AAAAAAAAGTCCAGTTGGCCTGGTGTTGAAAGCAAATTGAAAAAGACTTACGAGATGAGTAAAATAATGACGCATTACGGGACAGATTATGGAACCTACTCATACCAAGAGTGGTTCACTGTAAATTCACAAAAATTTTCTAAAGCCATGGGTTCGAATTATGTGAACAGAAAACAATGATTGTGGTTAGATGCCAGTATTGATGCCTTAAAAGATGCTTAGCAAAGTAATACGGACA
>NW_008785191.1:0-238 GCF_000715545.1 Opisthorchis viverrini
GTTCGTTTCATTGAGTTGAATCGTACACAGGTTCGCCGACAACTGCGTGTAGTCCGGTGGACAGTCGCATTTGGTTACGGCGTGTAATAACACAAGAATAATGTGGATTCTGCGGAGCATGCCGTCCCCGTAGTCCGGCTGGTCGGTAATCACGGTGTTTATACGAGATCCATATGAGTTTGGTGAGGCCATCCTATGAGAATTCCCCCGAGGTGTTCTTTGATTGGTCCGATTTGCG
>NW_008785192.1:0-238 GCF_000715545.1 Opisthorchis viverrini
CAGGTGATGTGGTTTTCCGTGATTGAACGATGTGTGACGCTTTGTGCTGTCTAAATGCGCTATGCCAATCACACTGCACTGAGAACTTTTTGCTATGCAGCAATAATTGGAAGTGTAAAATAACATGGGTACAGACGATCGATAAAAGCACGTCCCGGACTCATCGTGATGCGATTCAAGTTTAAACTGTACTATGTGACGACGCCCTAATGAACTAGCTAGTTGCGTTACGTGCTTC
>NW_008785193.1:0-238 GCF_000715545.1 Opisthorchis viverrini
ACGCTCAACAGGGAGACAAATAAAGACTGTGTCAACTTCATCATTTTATCGATGTATCGTCCAAGTTAAAATAGTGTACTAACAGTGTCGTTAGTGCGAAACACATTTCCATTTCTGAAATTCTTCTATTCGAAATTCCTCTCATCGTACATCTGGAGAAAGGGAAGATAGGCACAAAAAAGGTGACGGAAATACCACCGCGTCATACGAAAAATAAATTAGGACCGTCAGGCAGAGG
>NW_008785194.1:0-238 GCF_000715545.1 Opisthorchis viverrini
CATCATTATGGGTGGGCAAGTACTGCCGTTTGGGAGGAAGCAAGTGGCCCCCCAGGTAGCCAACAATTGCTGATCCAAATAATTGACGTTGTGTTTTGCACCGTTGTTTGAGTACAGTCACGCACCACACGGACCACACCAATGTTCTTGTATGGCTTTCCGTCATTGTTCATTTTTCCAAAACAAAATCACAACTCCTTGGGTCTTGACAAACGTGGCTGAAAAATCCTTTTCGCAG
>NW_008785195.1:0-238 GCF_000715545.1 Opisthorchis viverrini
TTCGCTTTATTTAGGCCTGCAGCTCCGATTACACATCATGTTATAGCTCAAGCTATCACTACGTTGCTTCTTGACTGCCTTATGCGTGGTCATGTCTTGGAAGATGATTCATCCACTGATTGGCCAGTAGTATGCGGACCTAATTTCCACGACAAAATAATCATTCACAATTATGAGGAATTCTCCCCGGTCCACAACGAGCCAAAGCAGCCCTGTTCACAGGCTTGAAAGTCAGTTT
>NW_008785196.1:0-238 GCF_000715545.1 Opisthorchis viverrini
TCACGCTTTGGTTTTCTTCGGTGTGTGCTCTTTTCCTATGCATGAATGCTGTGGAAGTAATAGGAATTCATTCAATGAAATTTATGAAAATTTTGTTTCCATAACTTATCACAAAGTTAGCACTAAGCTTCGTGAAATGATCCTCCCATACTAAAGGGACATTTTGGGACAACGTGGCTGCGGTAATTGGGGAACTTGTTCATCATTAATACGTACTTTTGGGCGGTTGTTCAAAAAT
>NW_008785197.1:0-238 GCF_000715545.1 Opisthorchis viverrini
TGAGCAGAAATCGAGTGAATTTGGGATTTGGTTCCCTAAACAAGCGATTTGACACCAAGTACCTGCTCACTCACTAGACCTTCGCTCATATGGTTACCGAATCCCGCCATCTGATCATCAGTGTACACAAGGCTCCCTCGTTATCGCTTATTGAACTGATTAGGAAAATAGGGAGCTTACCTTTAGGACAGCGAGTCTCCAGGTTCAAGGCGGACACCGACCGATAATTTTGGACAAG
>NW_008785198.1:0-238 GCF_000715545.1 Opisthorchis viverrini
GTTTGGCTGGCACGAAATTAGCGTTCTTCTGTTCACAATCATTCCCATGAAGGGACGAAGTCCCTGACCGCCGTGGATTTGCAAATTAGATAGGCCGAACGGCTGGAAGGACTCTGTATGACATAAACCCAATGTGGGCGTATATGGACATAACCAGCGCAGTTCACAATCAGCGATCTTGAAAGTGACAAACATGAGTAAGGATAATTAGTCGTCGTTCAACTGCAGTACCCTTTCG
>NW_008785199.1:0-238 GCF_000715545.1 Opisthorchis viverrini
TTTTTTGACCCGCAGTTGGCAACTTGTGACAGATTTGGTTCGACCTATCCCAACCCAATTTTCTCCAAAACGAGGGTTGTAGAGGCATTGGTCGTCACATTTCTCTTCGTTTATGAATAACAGTTTGCGTGAATTGATGTGTGATGTTCTGTCCTGGAAGTGCAACCAACCCATCCCTCGTAGCTCTGTGGATCAATAAATAAACAAATCAATAATAATAATAATAGTTCAGCTGTAA
>NW_008785200.1:0-238 GCF_000715545.1 Opisthorchis viverrini
TCACATCGGAACCCCAATGCGTACTCGTGGTCAACGATGTCCCACCCACGCAACACCAACAAATGCGTAAAACCCGGTGACTGCGCAATTCACAACTATCAATATCGCCCGTCGTCACATCGGCCAACAGAGACCACGCACGACAGGCAGCTAATTCAATGTCACAAGCCAAATGGTCCCCGAACATCACGTGACGTGCAGGGGTGGTGTGCTTGCACCAAACAACTGTCCACACCAA
>NW_008785201.1:0-238 GCF_000715545.1 Opisthorchis viverrini
GAACGTCTGGAAGGCCGTTGACGTAAATCAGAAACAGCAGTAGTCCCAAAACAGAGCCTTGGTGAGCTCCAGTGGTGACCGACGCCGGAGAAGATTAAGTTGAACTTACCTTTGCCCGGATTGTTTTGTCTGTATGGGAACGACTCAATCTGGCGCGGAGTTTTCCCTTGAATTTCACAAGGCTCCAGTTTGATGAGCAGCAAGACTGTGGGACTTCATCGAATCCTTTTAAGAAGTC
>NW_008785202.1:0-238 GCF_000715545.1 Opisthorchis viverrini
TGAAATGACCCCAGCAGTCCTGATCAGTAGTTGACCACAATAAGACACAAAGGCCAAAGATGAAAACTTGAGTTTATTTTAATCTGCAGGATGTGTGAAATTTCCGTGCACATATCCGCCGGCATTTCTTCGGTTTCATCAGTGTTCATGGCCACGAATTTGAATGCTAATAAATAAAATGTCAAGGGTAAGTCTACTGATGGCAACACCACTGATCTGACATGAATGGTATGCCCGT
>NW_008785203.1:0-238 GCF_000715545.1 Opisthorchis viverrini
TAGAGTGCACAACAAAGAAAATTACAAATGTTGTGCCAAAACGTAGTTGTTTTAGGTAACCTTATATTCAAACACCACCAGTGGTATATTTAATGGGCATATCCATATTCAGTGCCCTTAAATGTAATTCGATTGGGCAGGGAGCGAGATGGTTCAAGGGCTGGAGCGTGGATTTACTGACCGGGAGTTCCGTGGTTCTAACCCTACCTTTGCCTCCCAACCTCTTCTGTCTAGGCTT
>NW_008785204.1:0-238 GCF_000715545.1 Opisthorchis viverrini
ATCCAGTGAAATCTGAATAAAAACTCACCCGTCAAGAAAAAGGCGATTCCTGCAAGCAAAAGCTTGGGAACCACAGGGGAACGATCAAGATTTCATACAACTTTGAAAATACTTTTTGTGAAAAAACGTCCAGCTAATGATTGGCACTTCTCAACCTTACAGTTTTTAGGAGACACATCGTCCTTTTCTTTTTTGAATCTAATACCTAACCAAGCAAGCGGCATGAGTGCTTGCGGTT
>NW_008785205.1:0-238 GCF_000715545.1 Opisthorchis viverrini
GAATTAGCTTGGCTGTCATCTTCCGGTTCTGCTTACAGCAGTCAGCAAACACGTTCCGATCGAATCGAATCTCGCTAGTGATTTTTGGACCGGTCGTGGCATGAATCATAAAGGCCGTGACCTTCAATTCGGATTACAAGGAAGGAGGATTTCAAAAAGTTTTGGTTGATGGGCATGTTTTATTTGATTTTGTGGGAATCTGTTACTTATGATCTGTTGACAATACGTAAATTTTTTT
>NW_008785206.1:0-238 GCF_000715545.1 Opisthorchis viverrini
GCATCTTGTGATTACCTTCACAGACGACAATGTCAAGGCTTAAGAGAAAAATAACTAGCTTAAACTTGGCTATTATACATTGATGGGAGAATGCGGAAAGAGGGTGGGTGACGGACCTCAGATTCGAAAGGAGCCTTATGCATGCAGCACCGCCAGCCCACACAATATCCCACCGGATCGATCAACTGCTGGCTAGCGGTTGTAGTGGCTTGACCACCCAAAACGTTACTTTACTACC
>NW_008785207.1:0-238 GCF_000715545.1 Opisthorchis viverrini
CATCGCCGTTAGCCACATTCATTCGGCGGAGCGCTTAAGCCTAACATGTCGATGAACCTACTCAGCAGCGCGCAGACAATCTACCATCCCCAAAGAAACACCAAAGAAAGGCAATTCGGTCATTAAGCTGCAATTAAGGATCCTCTGGGTCATAATGGCCGTCCCCACTGAATTTGAGCTTGAAACCCTGAATCTAAAGCATGGATTGGACGCTTCTGCCACGAAGACTTCTCTGGAA
>NW_008785208.1:0-238 GCF_000715545.1 Opisthorchis viverrini
TCGTGACCTTGGTTTTGCAGCTTCTGTCAGAACCCTGGCCGAAATATTCGGTGATAAAAGTTCCTCCTTCACCATTTGTTATCAGTTTCTCAAGATTACGTAAAAGGATACCGAAGATTTCACCACATGTGCCGGTGTGGTCAACAGCTCGGCATCATGACCGAGAATCAACTCGTGTCCCATATTCGTGGCTGGCCTTCAATTGCCATATGGTGCAGATATTCGGACCCGGCTACTG
>NW_008785209.1:0-238 GCF_000715545.1 Opisthorchis viverrini
GTGCAACAAGTAAGTCGGTCCTAACAACCGTCGTCGGCTACTACCCAAAATGATAAAAACGTTTGTCTATTGAATGCGTGTGCTTTGAGCTTGAAAGCTTTCTTACTGTATCCCCGCCGTGGATTTGCTTAGCCAACTGCGAAAGACCTGTTGGCCAAGCTTTGTTCAAACAGGGAATATTTAAGATTTGGGTCTCGTCCGAGGCGACGCTGCTCCAGAGGTAAAGCATCAAGCATCG
>NW_008785210.1:0-238 GCF_000715545.1 Opisthorchis viverrini
CAAAGATCAGGGATTGTGCTGTTCCCAATGGCAGTTTCTTGGACCAACACTATACTACAGCCGGTTAGTTATGGATTTTAACAAGATCGCTGCGCCATTGTACGATTTGCTCGGTCAAAATCGGGAAATCGAATGGACCATAGAAGCACATTAAGCTTATGAGCGTGTCAAAGCGCGGATGTTGGATCGGCAACTGATCAGCAACTGGATCAAACTGTCCAGGGTCGGAGATATGTTC
>NW_008785211.1:0-238 GCF_000715545.1 Opisthorchis viverrini
GAATCAGCAGAGCTGTTCTACGAGATATGGGAAAGATCGTGGTTACCCGATCGCTGCTTCCCTCATGAACGCGCACAGATTTGAATATGTCCTGTGGGACAATGACAAACAAAATCACACCACACATGGTTTAAATTAGTCAAGATATTTACAGGAATTGCAGCACGAAATCTCACATCACTGGGCTGGGCTGGGATCACTAATACAGATCAACCTGAAGGCTGCCTTCGACTGGGTT
>NW_008785212.1:0-238 GCF_000715545.1 Opisthorchis viverrini
ATCATAAGGCGTTGGAAAGATTGTTCTAACCAAACAAAATGGTCCATGAACCCAATCCCATATTTCTTTACGCAATGTCACGACGTCAGGTTGCACAAACCTTACGCTTTTAGCTGAGTTTAACTCAAATTGGCAGTTCACGCTGAGGACACATGTGCATTGTAACAGTCCCAGGTAGCAAGACGCCAGGCGCAACATCGTTGTCCATAGATCACCATCGACCAGGCAAAAGCCGGTC
>NW_008785213.1:0-238 GCF_000715545.1 Opisthorchis viverrini
AGCCGGCCAGAAGCAGATGGCCATTGAAACTAGTTGCTTTATATTAATTTTGCGCGCCATAATTTGGTGGCACGCTTGTTGAAGTCAGAAAATCCATATGGAATGCAATGAGGTAGAAATGTTCTCACACCTAGTCCATTTTCATGGAGGCCTGAAGATAGGCTTTGATAGCGGGCAATGCCGATCGATAAGTTTTCGGTAATTTAAGACAGTTTAGTCGATCCGCTTAGAAACTTCA
>NW_008785214.1:0-238 GCF_000715545.1 Opisthorchis viverrini
ATATTTCCTGTTTTATTTCATCTCACATGTAACCTGCATTCGAAGCTTCTCGCCAAAAACGTTTCCGATCTTTTCTTGTTTGAAAACACCGTGATTCACATTGATATCGGCTACCCTTAAGCCTAAACTCAGAGTCACAAGAATATAGGTAATTTTCCAATCAATGTTTCATCCGGTAAGTGAATCCAGTCTATGCTGAGAAGACAAGGAGCACTGTACAGCTGTTTCATCTTTGTCG
>NW_008785215.1:0-238 GCF_000715545.1 Opisthorchis viverrini
GCGACTATAAACAACTACAATATCAACGCGCCAATCGAGCGAATAGAAACAGGCACGTTCGTCCGTATTCCGTTACGACGCATTCATTCTAGTCGAAATGTTGAACAATTTTGAGGAAAATGCAAGATGCATCTCATGTTGTTCTGTAATTGTTGATCTGTACGCTGAGCTTGGCAGTGAAATCGAAGGTGTTTGATCACCAATGAAAGAAGCATCATTGATGCAGGGTTAACGGATT
>NW_008785216.1:0-238 GCF_000715545.1 Opisthorchis viverrini
AGTATTCCCATAATTGGGATCAGCCTCATTCTATGCCCTACAGCACTGACAGCCAATCGCATTGACCGATCCAGAAAAGCATGAAAATCCCATAATTCTCAGCTTAACAGCCCTGAGCTTCTCACTACCGGATTTCTCCATCTTAACCATTGTCGGGCTGACACAATCGTCGATCTCGGGTCTGCCTTACTTCTCAAACTGAACCTACCTGGAGGTGTTCACTCATCTGCGAAATAAG
>NW_008785217.1:0-238 GCF_000715545.1 Opisthorchis viverrini
GGAACAACTATTTACCATCGCATTACTTTCCACTGCGAATTCTAACTTACAGGCGGGGCTATTGTGTGGTTCTGATGTTTCTTCTAATATATGCGTACTCAGAGCTAAGCAGCACTCCCACTGAAACAAATTCAAGATGCGATGGTGACTCCGTGGCCACAAGCGGATCTCCTATAATTTGAATTAATTACATCCATCGGATTACACCGTAGCCTCACTCTGCTACAAACGAAACAAG
>NW_008785218.1:0-238 GCF_000715545.1 Opisthorchis viverrini
GCATCTTGTGATTACCTTCACAGACGACAGTGTCAAGGCTTAAGAGAAAATAACTAGCTTAAACTTAGCTACTATACATTGATGGGAGAATGCAGAAAGGAGGGTGGGTGATGGACCTCAGATTCGAAAGGAGCCTTATGAATGCAGCACCGCCAGTCCACGCAATATCCCACCGAATCGATCAACTGCTGGTTAGCGGTTGTAGTGGTTTGACCACCCAAAACGTTACTTTACTACC
>NW_008785219.1:0-237 GCF_000715545.1 Opisthorchis viverrini
ATCCTCGCGAAGGACTTTACGATAACAAGGCCACGAGCTTGTACTTGCAACAGTAGCGTAAGTTAAAAGTATGCTATTTTCCAAAGACAAGATCATGAACTTTTTTCCTTCCCGAGATTTCACCCGAGTCGTCTTGCAGCTTGGAAGCAAAAAGCGTGAATTCGATTAACTTACTTGAAACAGAACGAAAAAGTACCAAAAACAACCGGCAAATTAACTGATGCGCAAAGTTGCGGC
>NW_008785220.1:0-237 GCF_000715545.1 Opisthorchis viverrini
TGTCGGGCTAGATTATAGTTTGGCCATTCCGACAGATCCACTTCTAGATGCCGGTTGTAATGGATGTGGGAGAAGAGATCCCTTGAATTCTGTGAAGGGGTGGACGGACGACTCTTAGGTCCTCTGCACGACTTCCTCTACGCCACTTAGCTGAAAACACTTGCGCTTTAAGATGGCGGTTGAAAAGGCTTCCTGATGAAAGTCTTGGTCAAGGCAGGTCATTTGGGATCTACTGTA
>NW_008785221.1:0-237 GCF_000715545.1 Opisthorchis viverrini
GGTATCATTCTCTTAGTTGGCCAACGAATCCTCGGAGCACAGCATTTCTGTACAGTGATATACAACTCAGTCGTATCGGATAAGGAATATCAGCAGGAGAAGTTAGTTCTGCCACACTAGGCACCAAATGTATTTATTCTCCGCAATCAGGCTACGTTGTCCTCTGAAATAGAGGTTGTCACACCTTGGCACGTTTCGTACCTCAGCTGACAAAAGACTACGGGAATATACAATGCT
>NW_008785222.1:0-237 GCF_000715545.1 Opisthorchis viverrini
TACTCTCTCATCAATAAGTACGTAACAAGGTATATTGGTCAATGACTAATATTTTGAGTTCTTCGTGAACGCGAGATATTTCGCGGTTAGGTCGTTGAAGGTTTCTTGCGAGCAGTTCACCACTGTCTATGTGCACCCAGTGAGTGGGAATTAGACAAACTGAGACCGGTTAAGGCAGGAGCTCCCAAAAATTGAGAATATTTTTGAAGTTTGATAAGCGCCAACCTGTATACTTTG
>NW_008785223.1:0-237 GCF_000715545.1 Opisthorchis viverrini
AAAAAATACCGGTCACATAACACAATTATCTGCTCATTTTATTGGATTTCTCTAATTTGATCGGAATACTGTTTGTTTATTTTGGGTCTACCCTCATCGGACGAAAGTAACATGTCTCGAAGGCTGAATGAAATAGATCCTGATTACGTTTCCACTTCCATTTGATGTTTTCGGACAGTTTATTGGAATTCGTCTCCGGTCATGAAGCAAGTCCAGTTCCTCAGAATTCATGCAAGC
>NW_008785224.1:0-237 GCF_000715545.1 Opisthorchis viverrini
TGGAACACAGGTTAAGAGGTTCGGACATCCCACCCAGGGATTCAACTTTGTTAGGCCTCGTCTATGTGCTTTGTATGATTACGCCAGTCAGATTTTGTCTTACTAACTTTAAGGCTGCTTGGCTCACATTGTTTGGCGGATGATTCATTTAGATTGCAGAACAAGGGTAGTTACCACAAAAAATAATCTAGTCGTACAGCGGCACTCCTGAGGCGTAGATGATACGAAGAACCCATC
>NW_008785225.1:0-237 GCF_000715545.1 Opisthorchis viverrini
ACAAGCCTGACGGAGAATAGGCATTCTGGACTTCTCATTTGACCATCATACATACTCGCCCGCGGCCGCTGTACTGTGAGAACTTGGCAACTGGATTGCTGTTGGCCGTAGAGTCAGGTGGCCGATCCCATCTAGGCTCAACCGGAACAAAAGGTATTGTAGGATCCGTTTACGTGTCTGCTCAAAATGTCTAAAAATTGAAAAAAAAAGTTCATGCCTAGCTGCCATGCTGCTCGA
>NW_008785226.1:0-237 GCF_000715545.1 Opisthorchis viverrini
AGTCGCCCCAGTGATAATGGGTGATAACGAAAAATAACTTACAGAAGGTGGAGCTTATGAACACGACGTTGGGGGATGAAGGTCCGATTTCAAGGAAAGAGCGAGGACACTAGTGATGTGAGTAACATATTTGCCCCGAAATCTCATTTGCTGAGCGTTTAACTAAGAGTGATTTTGAGACTGAGGCTTGACCTACTTTACGCCAATTGTGTATACATGGGCAAGAAATGTGTGCAT
>NW_008785227.1:0-237 GCF_000715545.1 Opisthorchis viverrini
ACACGAAAAAGGTATCAATAGTCTTCGCAATGTACCCTATACTAGAGATCACTTTTGTCTGATTTCTTTCCAGAACAGTCTTCTGCGCTGTGAACTTGTACTGACGCCTGTGGAGGGATCACCTCAACTTCTAACAATTGGGCAATTTAGGATCATGCAGAACGTATTTTCGTGCACATAGTCTTATTTTGCAAACTGTGTGTACTATTATTATCGTTTAGTTTTTAACAACATGGT
>NW_008785228.1:0-237 GCF_000715545.1 Opisthorchis viverrini
CAGCAGCAGCAGCAGCATCGGACAGTAATATCATTGGTGACCCTGATACCTCACTGTCTTACGACCACAGTTTGTCTGATTATATTTAAAGACTCAGAATGAAAGAAAAAAGGTTGAGGAAGGGGACCCTGTGCTAGCCTTTCGCAAGCATTCTGAGGTGCCTATAGATCCAATTACTCATTCAGGTAACCCGAAAAATACTGACGGCACTAATGCCACTGACATCGATCAGCCACC
>NW_008785229.1:0-237 GCF_000715545.1 Opisthorchis viverrini
AGAGAGAGAGAGGGAATCATTTTTGGGGGGATGTGTGACAGATCAGCATTCACGTATCTTGAACACTATGGCGAATCCAAGATCACCACCAAATGTTTCAGGTTTGGTTTGAGGAGTCGAGTAGTCAGAGCCTTCGGTCAGCTCAACAGTTATCCATTGGTTTGACGACTGACTGCGCCGATAAATTATGATGCCTAATTATTTTGTCTTGCGATGATAATTTTCAGAACTTTGTAG
>NW_008785230.1:0-237 GCF_000715545.1 Opisthorchis viverrini
CTCACATTTTAACTGTCTACTGGGTTTTGTGTGATGACTGAAGGAACACGTAAAATCCCGGGCCGGTGGCTTGGGTGACGCGTGCCGGTTACTGGATTTCAAAGTGTGTACTTGTTTCCCGTGAAAAAAAGCACCAGAGGAATGCATGTTAATGCCACCAGGTTGAATGGTTTTGTAACGAATGTTCGTATGACAGAAGTACATGGCATTCAGTCACGTGGAAAATACTTGAAACCG
>NW_008785231.1:0-237 GCF_000715545.1 Opisthorchis viverrini
GATCGTAATGCCAAACAGAACGTATTGCATGCAGAAGTCCTTGCAGAGAACAAGCTACTGAAAAAGTGTGTTCATTTGGATTCGAATCTCCCATCAACGAACGAAGAAACCTGAGCCCCTTGAAGCCCTTATTTTCAGGGCAAAGAAACACCAGGATGAAAATAAGTGGCAACCAATGAAAGCAGCCGAAAGTAACGAACTGATAAACAGCCCGAAAGAGTCATACGATGGAGAGTC
>NW_008785232.1:0-237 GCF_000715545.1 Opisthorchis viverrini
CAGCAAGTGAATGTGGTCGGCGGTCCCAGACTTCACACAAGAAATGTTCTCAACCACCACATTTAAGTGGGCAAGAACGACGAAATCAGGATAGATTTTAGACTGCTATGCTACATGCATAACCCAGGACCGTTTTCTTGGAACCCATGTGGTAGGCACAGTCCCCTATTTTCCGACAACCTTATGTGCTAATTGAGACCAAATTTGTACAAAATTAGTGAAATGCACTCATCTGCA
>NW_008785233.1:0-237 GCF_000715545.1 Opisthorchis viverrini
CAAAATCCCACAGCTCTGGATGAGAAAGTTCCCGACCGAACAGAATCTTTCGTTGCGGACACACCGACCTACATGAGCTCTCATCTCAAGACAACAGTCATCAAAGATCTAAAAGGCGTCTCTGTTCCTCCGGTGACAGAACTCAAGCCTCACAACCACACAACAAAACAGTCTGCGCTGTAGCCAAATATACCAGTCACTCGAGATTTAAGTGCAGACCTCACTTGAGTGCCTCTC
>NW_008785234.1:0-237 GCF_000715545.1 Opisthorchis viverrini
AATAGTCATCAGAATTGTCTTAGTTGAGAGACACTTGTGAACAAGAAAGGTCAAGTGGACAGATGCTCATGAGCTGCCCTCAGTAAGGTGGAAAAGCCCGGATTGGATGTCAAAAGTCGAGGCTGGCCCGAGAATTTCGCCATCCAGGGGTTCATCATAGTTGGAGGGTGTCCGGGGGTCCACGGTAGCTGACAAGCTCAGTAACAGTTTGGATTCCCTAGGTCTTCTGTTCAGAGG
>NW_008785235.1:0-237 GCF_000715545.1 Opisthorchis viverrini
GTACTCAGGGTACGGATGTTTCACCCTGGCTTTCAGGCTCTTTCGAAGCATCTGGTACGAATAAACTGTTAGCCTGGCGCACCGCGTTGAACGAGCCAATTTAAACCGATATCGGTTATGTTTTTGCTTCAAGACCCATTCAACACACAGATGCTCATGTGGAAATAGCATATCAAAGTTTCCAAAGGTAGGTGGGCTTAGGGTCGCGGAAATCCACAGATATCTTGGAAGAACAAC
>NW_008785236.1:0-237 GCF_000715545.1 Opisthorchis viverrini
TGTGCTTTCTTGTAGCTACTGCAACTCCAATGACCCAATATATCAGTTCATTAACTAATCAGTTTCGTACAAAGTCATTCAACATTTCGACTGTTCTTGGCACTAGAACCCTTGTTGTGAGTACCGCTACGGAGATGGTACTTTATGTAATGGTGCTAAATGGCCCAAGCGGTTAGGGCACGAATTTGCCGAACAAAAGATCCATAGTTTGTACCCGACCTCTGCCTCTTGACTTCT
>NW_008785237.1:0-237 GCF_000715545.1 Opisthorchis viverrini
TTAACTCCCACATCAGAACTAGCATGACGGTCAATTTACGCAAGATTTGCGATACTTTACTGCGATATTGCCCAGCATGCTCTGAAGAACATAAACCATTGTTTGTCCTTTATTCTGTTGATGGCCTTAACACGAGATTTTCCATGCCAAACATTCTAATGTAGATTGGATGCATCTTGGGTGACTGTAGGGGGCACGAATTCGGGTGGGCCGCTTGTCCCGTTTGGTCTAGAATTC
>NW_008785238.1:0-237 GCF_000715545.1 Opisthorchis viverrini
CAAATCTACTCACATTACTATGAGTCGGGTTAAATGAAGTCGGTAACCAGTCGGTATGACCTCTTTTTAGGTTGGTGATCGAGATGAACAAAATCAATTGTTATACTGTTGTTATTGCGAAACTCTATCCACCTTTTATGTCAAATGGTTCCAGGACATGAAGGAATTGAATTTGTCTTTTAATTTCTGGGACTGCTCCCATCTAGACTTGGGCATCCCGGTAGCCCTCGTGCCTTC
>NW_008785239.1:0-237 GCF_000715545.1 Opisthorchis viverrini
CTATCTGTCAAGAAACAATTAGTCCATGTCACCAAAAGCCAAAAATGACCTGCGGATATCAGTGCAGGCTGTACTTTGGTTGTGGATGTATGTGGGGGGATAATCTGGACTAGCTGTTAAACAAAACGCCTTTTCCAACAGAGCAACGGACCACGACGTCAGATGAACATCATTGCGATTGTGCAGTATGTTACACACCCAATGTGCATCGCGAGAGGAGTGGCAACTAAAAGTTGC
>NW_008785240.1:0-237 GCF_000715545.1 Opisthorchis viverrini
GTTGGAAATAGTAGTCCAAGTCCTCCGGGTAACGCTTGCCAAACAGAATCAGAACGATATATCAGGGGGCTCAATCAATTCAGAGTTCAGGCAATGAACGCCAATGGGTCGAATTGACGGTACAGAAATAAACAGAAGCGGTTGCTGGTCGAGTAGACTTCCATGTCAATGAGTTTCATTTGGAACGTCACACGCCACATGAATGAACCAAATTTTGAGTGCCACATTCACAATCCC
>NW_008785241.1:0-237 GCF_000715545.1 Opisthorchis viverrini
TTTCTTCAGGTGGCATGGATGCTATGCACTGAAAGTGCGTTACAGCTGGACGGTTTAGAGTAACATCAATGGCGAAATGACTCCATTCTAAGTGCTATGTCTTGCCGACGGTTGTGTGGTTTCTGTGTCGGTCCTTGGCTTGCTGTAGATCAGAAGGCCCGATGGCTCGAGGCAGCCCGTCTTGGAGGCAGGAAAGTAGTCGCAACTCTGTTTATACAATTATCACGCTACTTTTCA
>NW_008785242.1:0-237 GCF_000715545.1 Opisthorchis viverrini
CATGTCACATAAGCCTTCGTGTTGTGTTAACATCCGAGTCACTGTACACAGAAGACGTATTTGTTGTTATCACCCTCCTCACCCCGATTCTAGCGACATTTCTTCAGGCCAATTGTTGAGGAATGAAAGATCCTTTCGACGCCCACTGCCGCCATGGCCGCAAATAGTCCAAAATCACTCTTCAACCGCTGAGACTTAGTTCAGCTCAGCCCTGCTTTCAGCCTTAAACTTTGGCAA
>NW_008785243.1:0-237 GCF_000715545.1 Opisthorchis viverrini
TGCAACAGCGGTAACGCCGCAGCTTAGTTCTCGGTCTGGAGCTTCGAAGCTGGCGTTTTCGGCACAAGGATCATCAAAGGTGTAAAACGTGTGCTAAACGCCCAAAACCAGGTCCAAAACATACGTAGGGTGAGTCGCATTCGAAGTGGATGAGGTGACAACATTCTGGAAATTCCGATACCTGCTGGACGTGCCACTGGCAAGCAGTCACAAGCAAGCAACCAGGTCTTCTGGCCA
>NW_008785244.1:0-237 GCF_000715545.1 Opisthorchis viverrini
ATAAGAGGTTGTTCGGCTGGTGCAAACTCTCCTGTCATGTGGGAATGCGGACAGTTCGTCGCATATGAATGAGGAGCTACGATCCGAAATTGCATGCATAGGCAAGCCAAACAAAAAGCATAACTCAAATAGGCATTAAATTACGCTAGATGCACATGTATCTGTGCAGGGAAAGCCAAACTGAAAACCAGAAAACTCGTCAATGACGTTGTCATGACTATTCTTTGTGTTCACATT
>NW_008785245.1:0-237 GCF_000715545.1 Opisthorchis viverrini
TGTTGTGCCTATTTATGCTTTTCAACTTCTCCCTTCGAACAGATATTCTGGAGTTTCTATCCTGGGCGTCCCCCGCTGAAAACTCCCCTAGCCATTCCAGAGCTAGGCGTTTGATAGACATGATCAAACGTAATTTGTTTCTTGTAGAGATGAACGCACTAGTTTCATCATTTTTGAAGAATCGTGTGTTTTCAGCGTAGGTGTTATTGTGTTGTTGGTGGAACCACTGCAGTTCCA
>NW_008785246.1:0-237 GCF_000715545.1 Opisthorchis viverrini
CCGAAATGCCGAAAACATGGAAGAGGCCAGAATACTGGAAACGCCCGCCTGATCCGTCCGACTGGCCCTCGAAAGCCTCTTGCCAGCAAAACTGTCAGGGACCAGAATGGCTCTCCAATATCTAACGAAGCGGAACGGTTGGACCGCTGAGCACAATTAGTTGGATCAACAATTCAGTTTGTCACCTGCTACATCAGATCCGGACGAGATGACTCAGTGTTTAGAGCGTGAATTTAC
>NW_008785247.1:0-237 GCF_000715545.1 Opisthorchis viverrini
TGCCTTGCGGTCAGGCTTTTGATCCAAAGTCCTAGGTTGAGACCTATTATAGCCTTTCTGCTGACTATGTGCGGGTGTCATGAAAGTATCCAAACCATGAGCGTCAAAACTAAAAATATTGTCATGCAACATCGGCCGTTGCGTGGTGTTATCATCCGGGTCGCCTTAATTACATCACTCAGCAGGACGGATAGTCAAGACCTGCTCCAACCGACGCTTTCCTTCGTAAGCATTCAC
>NW_008785248.1:0-237 GCF_000715545.1 Opisthorchis viverrini
TTAGCTGTTGATACTCCAGTATATCCTGGAAGTTATGGTTTTCTTTACTTACCTCAGTAATTGTATTAGCTCCGAGAAGAGTGTGTCTGATGAAGTCGGTGCACAAATCTCAAAGGGCCGAATCACCGGACAAACTGAAGCAATCGACGTGAATGAATTGGTTGGACCATTGGTTTCAACACACGGCTCTCAGTCCCTGATCCTCAATAATGGTCGATGCCGTACCTGCTTGAACCA
>NW_008785249.1:0-237 GCF_000715545.1 Opisthorchis viverrini
GAGCTTCTGTTATAGCGGCTTCCAAAGCTCTCCATAATCACGGTATACTCCGCCCTTTTCCAATCGGACCTTCACCTAAGCCTAAATTCCCAGGGGTCAGACATCAACTTCATTCTACCCGTATGGACCTCATCGGACAAATAAAAATCCCGCTACCCACAGAATTGCGCGTAACCAGTCCGGTCACCTCAGCATGACCCCCGGTACGGGGCTGTACGGAACCCAATGTAAGTTAGT
>NW_008785250.1:0-237 GCF_000715545.1 Opisthorchis viverrini
CAATCGTTTGCTCCACTCTATTTATTCCGACTGTCATCTTTTTGATGCGAATACGAGGTACTGTCAGTGTGGAGGTTGCAGTGTGACTTTGCAGTCACGCGTCGACCCATGTGCTCCAGACAGTAAGTTCTGAGGCCAGACGATCGTCTTTTTGTGCTCAAGTCGGTGTGACAATGCGTGTAATGCGTTGTGCTGTTCTTGACAAAACACACTCAAGTCTATCCGAACCCAGACAAC
>NW_008785251.1:0-237 GCF_000715545.1 Opisthorchis viverrini
GCAAAAGGTAAGAGTTTTATCAGAGGATGGAAATGTGTAAGCGATTTTTATGCCGTCAGCGAAAAGAAAGGGTTTTTCATGGGATACGGTGTCGGAGACGTCAGTGGTATACAGTGGGAAGAGGATGGGGCCTAGCACGCACCCTTGAGTTTTCCACCGGTGATCGGTAGTGAAAATGATTGTTTACCACCAGTGTGTGCCACCTGTGAGTTGTCAGACAGATAGGAGGTGAACCAC
>NW_008785252.1:0-237 GCF_000715545.1 Opisthorchis viverrini
CCCTTGTAAGCTTATCCTGAGAGGTCGAAGTTCTTCACCACGTTCCTTCGTCTTAATAAATGGTCTTGTCAGGATGCTCCGCCGACCAGGAACTTCAATCCGTTAGTTTTAGCAGAACCGGTACATAAGTCCGCCTAGAAAAGAAATGCCCTTGCTTGGAAGAAGCGAAAACGTACTGGCTGGTAGACCAACAAGGGAAATGGATTGATAAAACTTGGACAAATAAAGGCGTGACCA
>NW_008785253.1:0-237 GCF_000715545.1 Opisthorchis viverrini
ATGACAGTCCAAGTTCATGTTGCCTGCGGGATCCCTCAGCGTAAATCGCCACCCTTCAAGGCGCAGAAATTGACTCATCATTGGCATGCGACTCATCCCTGGAGCAGGAGAAAATGTTGATTAAACGAGCAGCTTCTACGTCGTTGTCAGCTTTCATTAGCTGGATCTGACGGCCCTACTCGTCCATAACAGACTGCATTTCCAACACGTTCTGTAGCTGACTTTGCTTTAACTCAG
>NW_008785254.1:0-237 GCF_000715545.1 Opisthorchis viverrini
CAAGCATTAGATATCAGACAAAACGGTGACGCTTCTTGAATCTCGGGGAAGTGTTTTACCTGAACGGAATTCAACCCGGCGAATTATGAATCATCAAATGAAGCTAAACTTGAATAGTCTATCCTAAAGCCCGACAAACACGGACAGCTAAGGAACTGGAAGAGGCGAAGTATGCCGGAATTGCACGAAACGTATTTCGGTTGATCCGGGTGAAAAATCGTTCAGCTGTAACACCCT
>NW_008785255.1:0-237 GCF_000715545.1 Opisthorchis viverrini
TATCATGCTTCCAGAGTTCGACGGTCACAATGTTAGTAACGGTGGTTTGGATGACAGCTGGAGAACGGCGAAAAAGGCGACGATCACAGCCCCTAAAGCCATCTGCCCGAGGACACTTACACACCCGAATGTACACTGTATCTTCAATATCTCTGATTGAAGTCAGGGAACCAATACCATTAACAGACGGCAATGATGGTGCATGTGCTAATAATGAGGGGTCTACGGTTAACAGAG
>NW_008785256.1:0-237 GCF_000715545.1 Opisthorchis viverrini
TTGGTTGTGAAAAATCCTTGAACAGTCTGCGCCTGACCTAGTTCAGTATCGCCAATACAGAGAGGCCACACTAAATCTCCGCTGTCAATGCACGCGGAGGGGAAGCAATATAAACACTCTATCATCACAATCAAGCGACAAAACTACCTAGTACATCGAATAAGCAACGGCCTCCTCCGTTGAACACCAACTTGTACTGGTATTTAGGCAATGGAGTTGTCATTCTCCATTAAAAAA
>NW_008785257.1:0-237 GCF_000715545.1 Opisthorchis viverrini
CCGAGAACTCGTGTGGGTATGCAGGAGACACTGGTTGGTCGAGAGGAAGTCGACCATCAAACACAATCACAAAAAATCACATGATCAGAAAGCCGTAACTGCATTAGCACACAGTTTTCTGGCCGCCTTCTTGTCCTTTTACTATAAGCATACAGGAATGTGTAGAGATACAAGAGATTCTTACAGTAATGGTGGTGCCAACAAGTGGTTGAGTGGGATGAGATCGGGACGGACTCG
>NW_008785258.1:0-237 GCF_000715545.1 Opisthorchis viverrini
GGACATCGATTAAAATTCCTACATCACTTAGTCACGTCATCGATGGAGTTACGGATGTCTCGACTCAGGTGATCAACAGTTAAGAGAAGTCGAATATTGCAGAACATGTAAGACAGTTGCAATATGCATCAATGATGAATCAAAGTTGAGGATAGCGAAACTTCAGGGAATCTCGAACCCGCGGCCTCCCAGCTAGTTTGAACGGTTACCCGCCCTCCGGGATGGGGACCCCGAGAC
>NW_008785259.1:0-237 GCF_000715545.1 Opisthorchis viverrini
TGGTTTATCTGGAAAACACCTGATCACTATTTTGACCTTGACAAAGACAGCTTCGGTGTTCCACACAGGTAGATAAGACTGGATGGCGCCAATGCGAGACAACATGGATGAATGTCTGTGAAGGTGACCAAACTAACAAAAGTGAATCGGAAGGGAGAGACGCAATGAAAATTTGACCCTCATTCCCGTCGACCGAACGTTTCAAAGCAGGGATTGATGAAGGCAGCTACATGTGTG
>NW_008785260.1:0-237 GCF_000715545.1 Opisthorchis viverrini
TAGGGGAAGTCGAGAGGTATAGGTCCAATTCGAACCAAGGACCTTCAAATCAGTAAATTTGCGCTATCCACTGAACTACTGACGAGACTTCGGGGAGCTGATGTATGTGGAAGAAAGATGTGTGCAAAATCCTCTGTATCATATCCGATTGGCGGTACTGCTCCCCTTGCAGACTGTTAGAGTATTCGGGGCCTTTCGAACTGAAGCTGCACGGGCAGGCTAGGAGTTATTCGGCAG
>NW_008785261.1:0-237 GCF_000715545.1 Opisthorchis viverrini
GTTCAGTAATTCGGAAATTAAAGCTCGACTTATTAGCTTAGAACGCTCGAGAGTCACGTGACCCAACAGTAAAAGTGGACAGTAGAACCATATGCCCAAATGCGGCATGCATTAGACTTTAGCCTTTTGTTAAGGCTTGATTGTACGGTCTCGAATATTATAAATGCAAGACAATCATTTTTGCCCTACCTGCGGAGCCTTGTTTTCGTTCAACCATTATCCTAGGCATCAGCATCA
>NW_008785262.1:0-237 GCF_000715545.1 Opisthorchis viverrini
AGTTTAATAAACCATTTGGCATTCGTCACAGCGCAATGAGAAATCTGGTTAAGTTGGGAAGTACTATTTACACTGAATAATACATCTTGTCTAGGGACACTTTAAGCATCGCCTCCGGATCACAAATAATTGGACGCTAATGCGCCCACTGGAAACAATGTAAGTTATCTTTAAGAATTTCTGCGTGATGCAAGAAGCGTTTCTGATGAGAAGAACGTATTTCTATACTCTAACTCT
>NW_008785263.1:0-237 GCF_000715545.1 Opisthorchis viverrini
CCAACCGAAAGCCCTCTCAACATAAAAGTATTATTTTTTCTTCTCGTTGAGCCTGCTAAATTGAGATTTGTCCGGTAGTGTTAAATCATGTTAGGGTTGGTCAAACTGTACGTTTGTGGATGTAGCTGAAACCGACCTCGTCCAATTTCGCCTTTCATTGGGCACGATTTTAGTGAGGTAAAATCACTTGACTAATTTTGCTCTCGTAATTGCCAACAAAAGATCTCCTAAAGTGCA
>NW_008785264.1:0-237 GCF_000715545.1 Opisthorchis viverrini
TGTTAGCATTGAGGACACTCATCAATTGGTACCATTTTATTTCTATGCTTTCTGCATTTCAGTTTGGCTTTTGTATTCCGAGAACGGGATCGGTCAAGGCTGCTTGGTGAGCGGAAGTTGTTTCGGAGTATCCTCGAGGACTAGCTACAAACAGATCTCATGGGATCACGTAGAAGCGACTGTTGCCGAACCCTGATGAGCAGAGACCAGAGCGACTGGATTGTTGCTGCTATTTAT